>NC_056444.1:31582924-31750424 GCF_018296145.1 Oncorhynchus tshawytscha
CCTGTCTTCATGTCTTCATGTATCCTGTCTTCATGTCTTTATGTATCCTGTCTTCATGTATCCTGTCTTCATGTCTTTATGTATCCTGTCTTCATGTCTTTATGTATCCTGTCTTCATGTCTTTATGTATCCTGTCTTCATGTATCCTGTCTTCATGTCTTTATGTATCCTGTCTTCATGTATCCTGTCTTCATGTATCCTGTCTTCATGTCTTTATGTATCCTGTCTTCATGTATCCTGTCTTCATGTCTTTATGTATCCTGTCTTTATGTATCCTGTCTTTATGTATCCTGTCTTCATGTATCCTGTCTTCATGTCTTTATGTATCCTGTCTTCATGTCTTCATGTATCCTGTCTTCATGTCTTCATGTATCCTGTCTTCATGTCTTTATGTATCCTGTCTTCATGTATCCTGTCTTCATGTCTTTATGTATCCTGTCTTCATGTCTTTATGTATCCTGTCTTCATGTCTTCATGTATCCTGTCTTCATGTCTTTATGTATCCTGTCTTCATGTATCCTGTCTTCATGTATCCTGTCTTCATGTCTTTATGTATCCTGTCTTCATGTATCCTGTCTTCATGTCTTTATGTATCCTGTCTTCATGTATCCTGTCTTCATGTCTTTATGTATCCTGTCTTTATGTATCCTGTCTTCATGTCTTCATGTATCCTGTCTTCATGTCTTTATGTATCCTGTCTTCATGTATCCTGTCTTCATGTCTTTATGTATCCTGTCTTCATGTATCCTGACTTCATGTATCCTGTCTTCATGTCTTTATGTATCCTGTCTTCATGTATCCTGTCTTCATGTCTTTATGTATCCTGTCTTTATGTATCCTGTCTTTATGTATCCTGTCTTCATGTATCCTGTCTTCATGTCTTTATGTATCCTGTCTTCATGTCTTCATGTATCCTGTCTTCATGTCTTCATGTATCCTGTCTTCATGTCTTTATGTATCCTGTCTTCATGTATCCTGTCTTCATGTCTTTATGTATCCTGTCTTCATGTCTTTATGTATCCTGTCTTCATGTATCCTGTCTTCATGTATCCTGTCTTCATGTCTTTATGTATCCTGTCTTCATGTATCCTGTCTTCATGTCTTCATGTATCCTGTCTTCATGTCTTCATGTATCCTGTCTTCATGTCTTTATGTATCCTGTCTTCATGTATCCTGTCTTCATGTCTTTATGTATCCTGTCTTCATGTCTTTATGTATCCTGTCTTCATGTCTTCATGTATCCTGTCTTCATGTCTTTATGTATCCTGTCTTCATGTATCCTGTCTTCATGTCTTTATGTATCCTGTCTTCATGTCTTTATGTATCCTGTCTTCATGTCTTCATGTATCCTGTCTTCATGTATCCTGTCTTCATGTCTTTATGTATCCTGTCTTCATGTATCCTGTCTTCATGTATCCTGTCTTCATGTCTTTATGTCTTTATGTATCCTGTCTTCATGTATCCTGTCTTCATGTCTTTATGTATCCTGTCTTCATGTCTTTATGTATCCTGTCTTCATGTCTTCATGTATCCTGTCTTCATGTATCCTGTCTTCATGTCTTTATGTATCCTGTCTTCATGTATCCTGTCTTCATGTCTTTATGTATCCTGTCTTCATGTATCCTGTCTTCATGTATCCTGTCTTCATGTCTTTATGTCTTTATGTATCCTGTCTTCATGTATCCTGTCTTCATGTCTTTATGTATCCTGTCTTCATGTATCCTGTCTTCATGTCTTTATGTATCCTGTCTTCATGTATCCTGTCTTCATGTCTTTATGTATCCTGTCTTCATGTCTTTATGTATCCTGTCTTCATGTATCCTGTCTTCATGTCTTCATGTATCCTGTCTTCATGTCTTTATGTATCCTGTCTTCATGTATCCTGTCTTCATGTCTTTATGTATCCTGTCTTCATGTCTTTATGTATCCTGTCTTCATGTCTTTATGTATCCTGTCTTCATGTATCCTGTCTTTGTCTTTATGTCTTCAAGTATCCTGTCTTCATGTCTTTATGTCTTCATGTATCCTGTCTTCATGTCTTTATGTCTTCATGTATCCTGTCTTTATGCCTTCATGTATCCTGTCTTTATGTCTTTATGTCTTTATGTCTTTATGTCTTCATGTATCCTGTATTTATGTCTTTATGTCTTTATGTCTTCATGTATCCTGTATTTATGTCTTCATGTATCCTGTCTTCATGTCTTCATGTATCCTGTCTTCATGTCTTCATGTATCCTGTCTTTATGCCTTCATGTATCCTGTATTTATGTCTTCATGTATCCTGTCTTCATGTCTTCATGTATCCTGTCTTTATGTCTTCATGTATCCTGTCTTTATGCCTTCATGTATCCTGTCTTTATGTCTTCATGTATCCTGTCTTTATGCCTTCATGTATCCTGTCTTTATGTCTTCATGTATCCTGTCTTTATGTCTTCATGTATCCTGTCTTTATGCCTTCATGTATCCTGTCTTTATGTCTTCATGTATCCTGTCTTTATGTCTTCATGTATCCTGTCTTTATGTCTTTATGTCTTCATGTATCCTGTCTTCATGTCTTTATGTCTTCATGTATCCTGTCTTTATGCCTTCATGTATCCTGTATTTATGTCTTTATGTCTTTATGTCTTTATGTCTTCATGTATCCTGTATTTATGTCTTTATGTCTTTATGTCTTCATGTATCCTGTCTTTATGCCTTCATGTATCCTGTCTTTATGCCTTCATGTATCCTGTCTTTATGCCTTCATGTATCCTGTCTTTATGTCTTCATGTATCCTGTCTTTATGTCTTCATGTATCATGTCTTTATGCCTTCATGTATCCTGTCTTTATGTCTTCATGTATCCTGTCTTTATGCCTTCATGTACCCTGTCTTTATGTCTTCATGTATCCTGTCTTCATGTATTTATGTCTTCATGTATCCTGTCTTTATGTCTTCATGTATCCTGTCTTTATGTCTTCATGTATCCTGTCTTTATGTCTTCATGTATCCTGTCTTTATGTCTTCATGTATCCTGTCTTTATGTCTTCATGTATCCTGCATTTATGTCTTCATGTATCCTGTCTTTATGTCTTCATGTATCCTGTCTTTGTCTTCATGTTTCCTGCCTTTGTCTTCATGTATCCTGTCTTTATGCCTTTGTGTATCCTGTCTTTATACCTTTGTGTATCCTGTCTTTATGCCTTTGTGTATCCAGTCTTTATACCTTTGTGTATCCTGTCTTTTCTTCATGTATCCTGTCTTTGTCTTCATGTTTCCTGCCTTTGTCTTCATGTATCCAGTCTTTATACCTTTGTGTATCCTGTCTTTGTCTTCATGTATCCTGTCTTTATGTCTTCATGTATCCTGTCTTTATGTCTTCATGTATCCTGTCTTTATGTCTTCATGTATCCTGTCTTTGTCTTCATGTATCCTGTCTTTATGTCTTCATGTATCCTGATTCAATGTCATCATAGATACAGAAAGAAGACCTTGGCAGATCTCCATCTCATTTTTGCCTCATTTCTCCTTTTGTGTTTCTGGTGAATTACGCAACTACAAAAAAAATCCTATACAACCATGTTGCAAGTATTGAAAATAAAAGTGTAGCTCATGAAACTATGTTGTTCTTGTTTTCTCCAGGCAACCTCGTAAGACCCCCAGCACAGTGTCCCAGGAGTCATGTGACAAAGCCTTCCCGCCGGGCGAGGTCTTCCAGACGGCCAAGGAGAACCCCCGCTACTCCAGCTACCAGGGCTCCAGGAACGGCTACCTGCACAGCGGGGCCAGTGGCTTCAACGCCCGCGTCCTGCTGGAGACCCAGGAGCTGCTGAGGCAGGAGCAGAGACGCAGGGAGCAGTCTGAGGCCAAGATGAGGCTACCGCCGCCACAGGAGGGGGTCCCTGTCACCAACACCGGCTACGATGACATTCACCCAGCCCCGACTCCAACCCTTCCCCAGGATCCAGTCCTGACCCAGGCCCCGATCCCTGTCACAGCCACACCCAAGGGCCCGTACCGCCAGGATGTGCCCCCCTCTCCATCTCAGCTGGCCAGGCTCAACAGGCTGCAGGGCTCAGAGAAAGGACATCCATTTTACTCCTGATGGGCAAAGGAGGGATAAGAGGAACTGGAGGATGGAGGGGTTGATGATTATCACCAGCAATAATATAAGAGAGTCTGGATCTTTTTAAAGTCCGCTAGATCTCTTTGAATGGTTTCAACACAGAGGTTTAATTAATTGTATTTCTATGTTGGTGTTTTTATAACAAACTTTACAGTCAGGATTCTATTCACCCCAATCACCAGTTGTCTGGTCTGTGTCTGCCATCGTGATCTTCCCACTTTAAGTGCCTTGTGGGAAGACTGTTCTGCCTTAAAGGTCGAATGCAGCCGTTTTTATCTCAATATCAAATCATTTATGGGTAACAACAAAGTACGTTACTGTGATTGTTTAAAATTAAAATGGTCAAAAATAAACTAAAATAACTTCTTAGTAAAGAGCCATTTCTTAAACAAGAATTTTGATAGGGAGTGGTCTGAGAAGGAGACAAAAACAGAAAACTAGCTGTTACGGCGATGTCACCAGGCAGGCCAAAACTCCATCCCTCCAAAGCAGGCTCAAATTTCAGGCGGTCTTTTCAAACAGTTCTTACACTAAAAGGGCATTATCATAATTTTCACAATTTCACAGCATTATTTCAAAATAGTGTGTGAGATTGTGTGGTTATTCACTTCGCTGTGTGAGGTTGTATGCTCTACCAAATCACGTATTTGGCTGCACTGGGCCTTTAAGAGTCTAGTCCTCACCCTTCCTGTGGCTTGTGTATTTGGACACCTTCATCATCCTGCATTGTATCTACAAAACATTCTGTCAATCAGCACCCCACAGTATTTTCACCCACACATCACGAGCAACTTCTGACACAAGTGTATACTCCCAATTGTTTGTGTAGGACCTAGATTGTGTTTGGGGGTGTTTCTGTAGGGTTCTATATGCTGCTGTCAGCATGTGCTGACATAAAGAGCTCCTGGGTTAACCAGCATGTCCGAATTCTGGGGTAAGACAACCCTACAGTCCCCAGTTACACTACAGAGGAAAATTCCCCTGGTCTATGACACCCTTCTTATTTAAACTCAGCCTCACATGCTCTCTCTCTCTCTCTCTCTCTCTCTCTCTCTCTCTCTCTCACACACACTCTATCTCTCTCTCTCTCTTGTTCTCTCTCTCTCTTGTTCTCTCTCTCTCTCTCTCTCTCTTGTTCTCTCTCTCTCTTGTTCTCTCTCTCTCTTGTTCTCTCTCTCTCTCTCTCTCTCTCTCTCTCTCTCTTGTTCTCTCTCTCTCTCTCTCTCTCTCTCTCTCTCTCTCTCACACACTCTATATATATCTCTCTCTCTCTTGTTCTCTCTCTCTTTCTCTTCCTCTCTCTCTCCCTCTCTCTCTCACACACACTCTATCTCTCTCACTCTCTCACTCTCTCTCTCACTCTCTCTCTCTCTCTCACTCTCACTCTCTCTCTCTTCCTTTCTCTCTCTCTCTCTCTCTCTCTCTCTCACCCTCTCACTCTCTCACTCTCTCTCTCTCTCTCTCTCTCTCTTCTTTTCTCTCTCTCTCTCTCTCTCTCTCTCTCTCTCTCACTCACTCACTCACTCTCTCACTCTCTCTCTCTCTCTCTCTCTCTCTCACACGTTTTATCCTCTACCCTTGTTTTTTCTTCTCCTTTCTCTTGTAGTTCTCCTCCTCAACCAGAGGTTAACCTTTAGATCTCATTTCACTGTGGGGTTTCAGGCTGGGTTTCTGTTTGTGCACTTTTTGACATCTGCTGATGTAAAAAGGGCTTTATAAATACATTTGTTTTGACTTGATTTGAACTCCTTTCATCTGGGCGATTCATCAGTATAAACGAGGTCAGGGTTGGGTTATTAATTAATGTAGCTCATGAAACATGTATCTGTGTTGTGTCTGCGCGGCGCTAGTGAGGGGGTGGTGGATGGGTTAGAGGTAGAGTGGGAGGGTTAGGGTGTGTGTGTGTGCCATGGTGTTTCTGCCTGACTGTTTGGCCATTGACTTGGCTGAGTCACTGTAACTAAAGCCTGTAACCAGTCTGTCCTGACCCGTCCGACTGACTGCTGCTTCACATTTTTCATTAAGGTGGTTACCGGGAAACCACCTACTGTTCACTACAACGTTCCTAAACAGCATCACATACAGCCTCACAGTATGACTGTCTGTCTTTCCCGAGGCCCAGCTAAAACAACAATCTCTGTTTCATTTCATTTCATTCTATTACCGTTCATAAGTAATCAATACTGTCGTAATTCATGTTTCAACTACCGTTGTCATATTTTTTCTCAACTGTGTGTGGGTGAGAATGTGTGTGTGTGTGTGTGTGTGTGTGTGGGTTTGTGGGTGTGTGCCTGTAATGTGATGCCTCCCATGTCTTTGAATATACCTTGGCAGATGTTGAAACAATGGGTGTCAATGAAACGGCAATAGGAGAGGAGTGAAGCGAATAAGACAAGTGGGAGGTGGGAATGAGGCAGTCTGTAAGGGTAGATTGACCTGACTAGCGATGTATTCTATTGCTTCCTCAGAAGTATTCCACTGAGCCGCTGGAACAGACCAGGGCTGGAGAAAAGGCACATTTGACATTTCCATACTTCCATATTCACGCTCTCTATTTTGCAATTTATTATCATTTCCTCTCTTGCTTTCTCTCTCTTTCTCTCTTCACCCCTCTCTCTCTTTCTCTCTTCGCCCCTCTCTCTCTCTCTTTTCTCTCTTCGCCTCCCTCTCTCTCTCTCTCTTCGCCCCTCTCTCTCTCTCTTTCTCTCTTCGCCTCTCTCTCTCTCTCTCCGCCCCTCTCTCTCTCTCTCTTTCTCTTCGCCCCTCTCTCTCTCTCTCTCTCTCTTCGCCTCTCTCTCTCTCTCTCTTTCTCTCTTCACCCCTCTCTCTCTTTCTCTCTTCGCCCCTCTCTCTCCTCTTTCTCTCTTCGCCCCTCTCTCTCTCTCTCTCTTCGCCCCTCTCTCTCTCTCTTTCTCTCTTCGCCTCTCTCTCTCTCTCTCTCTTCGCCCCTCTCTCTCTCTCTTTCTCTCTTCGCCCCTCTCTCTCTCTCTCTCTTCGCCCCTCTCTCTCTCTCTCTCTCTTCGCCCCTCTCTCTCTCTCTTTCTCTCTTCGCCTCTCTCTCTCTCTCTTCGCCCCTCTCTCTCTCTCTCACTCTCTCTCTCTGTCTGTTTGCCTCTTTTCCTCTCTTTCACACTCTCTCACCATAGTTTTATATGCTTCTCAATAAGTGATATCGCCCTCCGTTCCAAACATATTGCTACCGTATTACTCCTTTCTCTGCTTTTTAATGTATTTTCTGGGTTGTAAGGAAGAGGAGGAGTCGGGGGAAGGGGGAGAATATTCTAACCAAACAGCTGGTTTTGGTGCTTGATGTTTCCACAGTGTTCCGCACGTTAGACTTGGAAGTGGATCAAGTGCCTGCCATATCCAACGAGTCATTTTTTGTATAGCAAATATTACTTCATGCACATTTTCATTCATTTTTTTTAAAAATTATGCGTTTATTGTTTGAATCATGAGAGAAAAATAGTAATCCTACACTATGTATTTTTATGACTGTTCCTTGTCATCTTTTATAAACGGTAATTAGGTACTATCTATGGTGTTTTCCCAATGACTTATGTAATAAGAACAGTGTGATTGGTTTATAAGAATTGTACCTGGTGTATTAAAAACTCTATACAGCCTCTGTCTCTGTACTGTACATATCACATTTGACTAAATAAATAAATATGGAAGGCTGCTTCCTTCCTGGTTACAACTAACTAGAACTTTGTGGCACAAACAAACAAATGATTACGTCTTCAACAATGTCGTTGTTGTAACAGGCTCACAAAGTATTTCTTGTCTCTGAGTACAACTTCAGTGACGGTGATTTATGTGGTGAGGACGTTCCAAACTCGCAATATGGACCAGTAAATACAGAGGAAAGAAAGAGAGCAAGATCATGAGTCCCTTTCTTCGTTTGTGTCCTAAATGGCATAGGGCTCTGGTCAGAACTAGTGCACTATACAGGGAATAGGGTGCCATTGTGGACGCATCCCATGTCTTCAATCCTCTGGCTGATAGATCACTGTAATGTTGTTCTCAGAGCTATCACATCACAGGGCTGGCCAACAGGCTAATGGGACGGCTAATGAATCAGTCGGCCTTAAAAATGACTGTCATATTTATGAAGTTCAACTAACTCTCCAGGACCAGCAGGTTTGTAGTGAAGCTGGCCCTGTTCATTTACATTTCTGAAGGAGTCTGCGAGAAGTACTGTACTTCTGTCAGATCTTTGGAGAAAAAGGGGAGATATGGTGAAGGGATCAGTCTGTTCTGAATGGAAAGGGAATGCTCTATGTTCAACTCGCTGTGGCTAAAGATATACTGTAACTCTCTCTCTGATCTATTGTAGCTGTACTTATTATGTCTCAATCACTCTGTCTGTCTCTCTCTCTCTCTCTACTCTCTCTCTCTCTCTCTACCTCTCTCTCTCTACCTCTCTCTCTCTCTCTCTCTCTCTCTCCTCTCTCTCTCTCTCTCTCTCTCTCTCTCTACCTCTCTCTCTCTACCTCTCTCTCTCTCTCTCTCTCTCTCTCTCTCTCTCTCTCTCTCTCTCTCTCAGGGAGAACCAGATGAGTAAAATTGGAGGACTCAAACTGTGTAAAATGTCCCTTGCTGTCAGTATAGCACTGATATTCAGCTTCTAGACCGAATATACCCAGCATTAAACCCCATAAAGGAAACTCTAAAGACCACCCTCTGAATGAACCATGTTCTGTACACCCAGCACTGCTTTTGATGGAGTATAGTATCACTAAAGCAAACAGAACCAGAGAGGATCCACCTGCGTATTAGTTCAAAATTCACTTTCTACACTGAACAAAAATATAAACACAACATGTAAAGTGTTGGTTCACAATAGAAGATGCCAGAGATGTTCCATACTCACAAAAAGTTTATTTCTCTCAAATGTTGTGCACAAATATGTTTACATCCCTGTTAAGTATTTTTCCTTTGCCAAGATAACCAATCCACCCTGACAGGTGTGGCGTTTCAAGAATCTGATTAAACAGCATGATCATTACACAAGGGCATCTTGTGCTGGCGACAAAAGGTCTCTCTAAAATGTGCAGTTTTGTCAAACAACACAATACCACAATACCATGTCTGAAGTTTTGAGGGAGCGTGCAATTGACATGCTGACTCCAGGAATATCCACCAAAGCTGTTGCCAGAGAATTTAATGTTAATTTCTCTACCAAAAGCCGCCCCATCATTTTGGAGAATTTGGCAGTATGTCCAACTAGCCTCACAACCGCAAACAACGTGTATGGTGTTGTGTGGGTGAAAGGAGTGCCCCATGGTGGCGGTGGGCTTATGGTATGGGCAGACATAAGCTACGGACAACGAACACTATTGCATTTTATTGATGGCAATTTGAATGCACAGAAATACATGATGAGATCCTGAGGTATATAGCCTCATTATTGTTATTTTATTGTGTTACTTTTTTTCTTACTTTAGTTTATTTTATTAGTTCTTTATTTCTTTTTGCAAATATTTTCTAACTTTTAAACAGTTCTGCATTATTGGTTAAGGGCTTGTAAGTAATCATTTCACGGTAATACCGGTTGTATTCATCGCATGTGACAAATACAATTTGATTTGATTTAATAAATGTATTTCAATTGACTGATTTCGTCATATGAACTGTAACTCAGTAAAATCTCTGAAAATGTTGCATTTATATTTTTGGTCAGTAGAGTTAAGATGTAGGATTTTAATTTGATAATTCTTTTGTTGCTGAGAATTTTCATACAAGGCAGGAATCGCAAACTTGTAGTATATTCAAGGTTTAAAATGGCTTCTAAAGTTTGTAATTTCCACTTGAAAATGTCAGACTTTATTTGCCCTAACAAGATCTTACATCAGTAGTTTAACACTCACTTTCTAGTTAGTTCATCATTCACTTTCTAGTTTGGAAGTACTACTACTTTCTATTCCAGTGCTGTCATATTAAGCATCTCTTGGCATTCCGTGATGTCAACCTGGTAAAGGAGACAAAATGATTGATTGATATAAAAAAAAACAGTTAAGAAAATATACAAAAGAGGCAAAAAAAAGCCCACTGAACAATATTTTTAATAAAGATATTATTTTATAACAAAAAGACTACCTAGATATGATGCAAACAACTATCAGAGAATGTATGAGAGAAAACAGAAAGATACAGGGCATTTGGAAAGTATTCAGAAGCCTGGACTTTTTCCACATTTTGTTACATTTCAGCCTTATTCTAAAATTGATTTTTTTTAAAGTAAAAATACTCATCAATCTAAACACAACACCCCATAATGAAAAAGCAAAAACTGTTTTTTTAGAAATGTTTGCAATTCTGTTACATTTTTTTAAAACTCACATTTACATATGTATTTAGACCCTTTACTCAGTACTTTGTTGAAGCACCTTTGGCAGTGATTACAACCTTGAGTCTTCTTGGGTATGATGCTTGGCATCACAAGCTTGGCATACCTGTTTTGGGTAGTTTCTCAAATTTTTCTCTGAAGGTTCTCTCAATCTCTGTCAGGTTGGATGGGGAGCATTGCTGCACAGCTATTTTCAGGTCTCTACAGAGATGTCTGATCGGGTTCAAGTCCGAGCTCTGGCTGGGCCACTCACAGAAATTCAGAGACTTGTCCCGAAGCCACTCCTGCGTTGTCTTGGCTGTTTGCTTAGGGTAGTTGTCCTGTAGGAAAGTGAAACTTTGCCCCAGTCTGAGGTCCTGAGCGCTCAAGAGGAGGTTTTCATCAATGATCTCTCTGTATTTTGCTCCGTTCATCTTTCCCTTGATCCTGACTAGTGTCCCAGTCCCTGACACTGAAAATCATCCCCACAAAATGATGCTGCCACCACTATGCTTCACCGTAGGGATTGTCGTGTCTTTGGCATCATTAAAGGTGAAGTCTGTTATTTTATCAAATCAATTCTCTGTAATTATTATTATGTGATTAAACTAATCATGTAAATATAATTAACTAGGAAGTCGGGGCACCACGGAAAATCTTCAGATTACAAAGTTATCATTTTCCGAATATAACACTTCAGATATTTTAATATCTGATCAATTAGTCTTCTATTAATGAATAATTTTTTTACCTTACGTCAGTCTCATTCCAAAAATCGTAAATTGTTGGTTATCTGCACAAACCCAGCCTAAACCATGAATCATCCATACACCAATTGGCTTAATCATTTATTTACTAACTAACTAAATAATCACAGAAATGCATGACAAACAAACAGTAGCTATTGGTTACTAACAATGATAGGGAAGATTCCCTAGTGGGCTAAGCCGATAGGACGGCTTGGTGGACAAAGGAAAGGGGGTGTGGACCGATAAAGGAGCGGGAATTCTAAATGGCTTCACTACACACTGGATCATTATATTAATTGAAATGCTAATCCTTTGCACATGAACGCTCGCTCATTCGGGAATAATTGCAATTAATATATTTACACCCATATGTCGTTGTTGTCTTCTCTGTTGGAATCGTCGGTCCGTCTGCTGGAGAGTCAGTTCATCAGAGAGTGGTTGTAGGTCTATCGGCGCCTCCTGATAGTGTCTGTTGTAATGAATCCTTCAGGTGTCCATTGTTCTTAGAATAGATGTTTCGGCGGTTGTTGGTATTTGCACCCAGGTTTACATAATTTCTAGCTGCAGGCAAGTAATTAGTATCTAAGATTTGCTCTTATTCTGTATGGATCGATAGTCTCAGAGTTGAACCATTTCCAGCCGTGTAGCCAATGCTCCACGTGGTATAGTTTTCTCCTTTTTGGACTCAACTATTCGACAATCACAGCTCCCGCTGTGGGTTTGCTTAGTCTGAAGGGGATTTCCTCAGGAGGGGGTTTTATTCGTAACAATAGAAAAGGGTGGTTCCATGACGCCAGATCATGTCTGTGCTCACAGGAGAGCGGACTAGTTAAAATTTACAGGGAATACAATTCTCTCAAAATTAAAGATTAACATAACATTACATCATTTCACAAATAGTTTCATCTTACCTCGTTCATTTTATACAAGAATTAGATACAAACACTATAATTGAGAAATGTACACATTCAGAGATATAGTTATGTGTGTTTCCTGTCCTTCATGTGGTCACCAAATGAAACACACTCAACATAACTGTCCCTTAAGTGTCCACGGACCATTCTCACAAGTGGACATATTGTAATTGTCCCATTTTGGAGATTTAGGAGTTCGGCCACATGAAATCATTTGTTCACTCTGTGGTCTCTCTCTCTCTCTGCATGAAAAGGGGGAGAGAGTCTCGGCCAGGAATTTACGACCTGAGATAACAACCTGTGTGTAGGAGAGAGGGAGAAGCCACGACCTACACCCAGAAAGGGCCACGTCATGACAGGATGGTGCCAGGTTTCCTTCAGACGTAATGCTTGGCATTCAGGCCAAAGAGTTCAATCTTGGTTCATCAGACCAGAGAATCTTGTTTCTCATGGTCTGAGAGTCCTTGATGTGCCTTTTGGCAAAGTTCAAGCGGGCTGTCATGTGCCTTTTACTGAGGAGTGGCTTCCATCTGGCCACTCTACCAATAAGCCTGATTGGTGGAGTGCTGCAGAGATGGTTGTCCTTCTGGAACGTTCTCCCATCTCCAAAGAGGAACTCTGGAGCTCTGTCAGAGTGACCATTGGGTTCTTGGTCTCCCTGACCAAGGCCCTTCTCCCCGATTGTTCAGTTTGGCTGGGCGGCCACCTCCTGGAAGAGTCTTGGTGGTTTCAAATGTCTTCCATTTAAGACTGATGGATGCCACTGTATTCTTGGGGACCTTCAATGCTGCAGAAATGTTTTGGTACCCTTCCCCAGATCTGTGCCCCAACACAATCCTGTGTTCTATGGACAATTCCTTCAACCTCATGGCTTGGTTTTGCTATGACATGCACTGTCACTGTGTGACCTTATATAGACAGGTGTGTGACTTTCCAAATCATGTCCAATCAATTGAATTTACCACAGTTGGAATCAATTGAATTTACCACAGTTGGACTCTAATCAAGTTTTAGAAACATCTCAAGGTTGATCAATGTAAATAGGATGCACCAGAGCTCAATTTTGAGTCTCATAGCAAAGGGTCTGAATACCTATGTAAATATCTATGTAAAGGTATTTCTGTTTTTATTTTTAATACATTTGCTAAAATGTCTAAAAACCTGTTTTCACTTTGTCATTATGGGGTATTGTGTGTAGATTGCCGAGGGATTTTTTTTTTAAATACATTTTAGAAAAAGGCTATAACGTAACAAAATGTGGAAAAAGTCAAGAGGTCTGAATACTTTCTGAATGCACTGTATGTTAAAAGATTATCTAGTCTTAATAAGTAAGTGACAGTAAAACTGATGCCCCAGAGTTAGGGGATTAAGGTGGTGAGTTGAGTGACATCACTGAGTAGAACAGAGAAGTGACAGAGAACTGGAAATATCCTCAGAAATCAAATTGATTTCAACTTGGACGTAAAAATGCTCTCATAAAAAAACAATGTATATAACAGGACTGTGTGATGCTTACTCTATCTGTCATACAGTAAAAATGTTTACAGTTGCTGCTGAATCAGTTTATGAAAACATTTTGTGCCATTTAAGTTCATTTTATGTGTTCGGCAGTGTTTTGGGGGCTGTTCGCCAACACATATTTTCTTGAGTCAAGTGGAAGTTCGGTAGCTGAAGTCTACGCCCTTTTGCCGGTGATTCGTCAACAGTATTACTCCAAGTAGGAGTGGGGACTATGGACGGGATTCTTCAAATGTGTGTTTGTTGTTATTCAACCATAGACGATTAGTTTTCATGCAGAGTTTTTCACTTTAGAAATACTGTACTAAACATCCTAGATGTAAAATTGCGTTACTAAGACCTCTTCAAAAACATCTTTGATTAATTCGGACTACTTTCAGGAAGTGTATACTGGTTATGTGGTTGCTACGGTGTCTCAAGAGGGACAAACAGTAATATTGCCACTTTTTTCTTGTTTTTGTGAGTGAGTGAGTATGCAAGGCACATCTAGCCGAGTTCTTGTAGGCGCAAACCAAACCTTGTATGCGGGCCCCATAACTTCTAAGCCATTACCACAAGTGTGTTGATATGTGAAGCAGATGCTTTCCGTCCGTGTGAGCTGTTTGAGGCGGGAGGCTCAGAGATAAAACGCTAATGGCCCAGGTTTTTGGAGTGTTGTTTTTTTTTTCTTTTTCTGTCCAACCGTGCAGGGCGAGGATGATCCTAACTCTCCCTCCCCTCATCTCTCTCCCACCCACCTCTCTCTATCCCTCCCTCTCTTTCCCTTCCTCCCCTCCCTCCAGCTAGATAGCCTAGAGAAAGAAGTAAGGCTGATTCTGAGTCACCTGTTTTAGGTTGAGGAAGTTGTTCCTCCTCTCTCTGCTCTTTACTCACTACGCCCGGCAAGAATTCCAGGGAGGAAGCCGTGTCTGTCATTGAGTAAAATACGGTCATAAATCTTAGTAGAAGCGAGAGAAAACAAATTGTGGGGAGTCAAACCACCCTTTACCCATCCTCCCTCCTTCCCTCCCCACCTGAAGGCTCTTCCCCAAAGCTTTGTGTGAAACATCTGGTGGGTGTGTGTCTGAAGCGACAGTTAGGATCTATGAGTGTATGTAGGGAGAGGAAGGCTCACTCTCACTAAAACATGGAGAGGGTGTTTGAAGGCTTTGGTGTGTACCCAGACAGAGACAGACAGACAGAGCACATGTGGACCAGAAAGCCCTCCTGTATCTCAGAGATAAGGACTGGATCCTCACCACTTCCTCCTTCCAAGTGCCCCATGAAATTAGAGGACATTTTAGGGCCCCAAGCTGATCAGAGGAGTCCCAGGTTTGGGCTGTCTTCCTGGGCTACTGGCCTGGAGGCCCTGGGGGTTGTTCCTGGTTCCCACAGTGAAGCCACACAAGGAGGATCACACAGTAGAACCAGACCAGTCAACCCTAAGGGGCGGCAGGGTAGCCTAGTAGTTAGAGCTTTGGACTAGTAACCGGAAGGTTGCAAGTTCAAATCCCCGAGCTGACAAGGTACAAATCTGTCGTTGTGCCCCTGAACAGGCAGTTAACCCACTGTTCCTAGGCCGTCATTGAAAATAAGAATTTGTTCTTAACTGACTTGCCTAGTTAAATAAAGGTAAAAAATATATATTTTTTAAAATAAGGCAGCAGTGTGTTCATCAAATTGGAGATGTGATGAGATGTAGATCTATGCTTGATAAAAGAAAAGAACCCCACATGCACGAGTAGGAGAACACAGTGTCATGCTATGCTCTTCCTTGGGCATTTCACAGATACAATCTATTGAGAAAATGTAGTACTCAAGTCAAAAAACTGAAAACCCAAAGGAATGTGAATGGGGTTAGGTAGTGTATGTACCATGTTCATAAAATACCACTGAATTAGCTATTACCATGGTTTGATCCTGCATTTTTCCCAAGGTTTATTCTCCTCTAAAGCCACACAGACAGACCGCCTTGGAGTTGTTAAAATGATAGCTGTTGCTCAGAGAGCGGTAGAGGTAATTATGGCCTATAAAACAAGGTGGTGTGTGCATTTCTGTTTATGGGCCAGTCTGTTCCCAGGTGGTATGGGATATGGCGTGGCCTGGAGCTTCAGTGCCGTGAGTGGAGGGAGGCCCATCATCAGGCTACCATCACTGTGGAGGCAGAGGGCAAGCTGGTAATGGGACCTGTCATATTCAAAGCCCCCTAAAAATATAGGCATCATTTCAGACCCCTCTCTCAAGTAGCCCATCCAAGAGCCTGATTGGAACCAGAGGTGTTGTGCTGGAAGCTAAATGAATCACATGTTGAAGGAGTTCTCTGTTTGATTTTCTCATATGTATTCTATGTGTTTTTATCCTTTAGAGATCAGTTTAAGGTGCCCTTCCTACTTGAAACACTTTTATGTGGATAGTGGAGACACTGCAAGGCGCTGTTATGTTATTTACTGTAGACAAGGGCACCGTAAGTTCCATTGCTGACAGTTTGGGCTTGGTTTGGCATGGACTCTTTGTGCAAGTTGATTAAACACAATTTCATCTTTTGTTTTCATTTTTGGATATGGATTTGAACTTCTTTGAAATGGTAATTTCATTTGTTTGAAGTATGGCTGGTAAACAAAGTGAAACAACAAATGCAAATGTGGTGCTGTGTTTTTAGTTTTTTTGATCTCATAATAAATCTCCTTACTAGATTCAGGACATTTCTCATTTTGGCTTTGCGCAACATCAAATAGATGGGAATTACTACTGAAATTGCTGTGTTTTGTTTGATAACATCAATAATAACAATCCTCACCCCATTATTAATTTGAGAATGTACACCTCAAACCTGAGGAAAATTGCAGAACTAATATATATATTTTGGGGGGGGGGTATATGATTATTAGTAGAGAAACTAAAAAATAGCATACTGATTTCGTGTAGCAAAACAAAACACAATTTTATATGAATTCATGGTCTGTCTGCCTGGCCCTGATACATTATAATATATATTTCTGGCCTTCTTATGTCCATACAACATTAATATATACTGTGGTGCCACATGCATTGACAGCTGATTTGTACAAGTTTGACATACTATTTTGACGATTTTTCATTTCCTGCCCCACTGTCTTAGGATATATAGAATAGGAGAGTACTCCAGAGTCGCTCTGTATTTCTGGATTTAAATAGAGGAATCATCCTCGGCTGTTTGTGTCGAGCAGAACGGCATTTCGGCAGAAAATCTACATGGGAATAAATCCTATGATCTTTAGCAGTTTGCACACTAGAATGGCTGAGTGCAATTACTCTCACAGAGAAAATGTTGATCCTTTTTTATCGTTGCCTGCTACCATCCCTTCTCTGCCTTGAGCCAAATTAATCCTCTCTGAACTTTCCTAAAGATCTCCTTCCATTCATGAGCAGTGGGCACGCTCTCTCTGTCTAATGGGTGTGCAGAGACACGATTACAGACGGACTGACATGAGAATTTCCAATATATTCCATCTGACTCTTAACATTCCTACACTCTCTGAAAAGCGAACATATGCCTTCTGTATGAATTCTATGATAAAATGTTGCATTCTACTGCTTTATAATTCCTGTTTTTGTACATAGTGGGAATAACACAGCTGTTTATGGAGGGTATTGAGAGAGAGCAAGAGAGAAGACATTTCGTTGTGAAAGTATGACAGAGGAGTGGTAAGAATTATGACAGATTAGAGGCTAGAGGCTGAGAGACGCTGCTGTGGCTCTACGGGGGGGGGTAATTATTTAACGTTAGAGGGGTTCCGATGGGAGAGGGTCAGGACCCAGACACCTGTGGGGGAGTACCCAGGGAGGGGGGGCCTGAGACGGGCCATCTGTGTGAATCACCAGGCTGAGGAGGGCTGGGGAGAGGTGAAGCGCCATGGAGCCTTCAACACAGGCCAGGAATGGTAATGGTGTGTCACTGAAGCATATCAAACACACATGCATCTGTGGGGAGGAGGCTTTGAGCACCATGATTCATACAAAATGATTGGTTGTTCGTACTTTAGTCCAGTGCTCAGAATGTTAGCCTGTGCCTTGTTTCTGTGGAATATTTAAATTGCTTTCTACATTTTGTGTAAAATACAGGCGGATTGCTTTTTTCTATTGTTTTCTTAACCTTATTTAATTGCAGTCTGATTCTGAATGCAATGTTGCGGACATTATTAATTGACCAACCTGGCAAAGTTGCCATCCCCCACAAAGTGACAGGTTCGACATCTAACATAAACAATGGAGTGAGAGAGAGGGTGCATTGTTACCCCCATATGCCTCGACTGCTCTGAAAAGATTTCTCAATGGTTCTATGGAAATGAGAGATGATAAACTGAACTTAACTCCCCGTCACCATGTGATCGCATTCACATCCATCTGTTTATTGATTGGATAATTTTGTTTCACAATAATGCCAACAGTATATCTCTTCGAGCACTTCATTGTGCTAGGCATGGAATGCAGGCTTTTACAAAACGTTGACAACTTAATAGTGCAATTATGGCAGTACGGCGGTCTCAACGTGAGCATGAACGATCTTGTTGCCAAGGGTTCACACATAATAGGTTGTACTGGACTATTCTGAAATGGAATAGAATAAGGCTGGGATAGGGCTAAATTGATGAATCTCAAATCAATAGTTTTGTAAATACTGGCCAGGTTTGCACTAGTCCAGACATGATGTTTATTTGTGTACCGTTCTCATGTGTCAATTTTGTTTATGGGATGTGTCAGACTGAACTGAGATATAATACAGTTTCCCTGTATGTTTCCCGTTATGTACTCAGATCACCATGGCGGTGTGTGTGCCAATCAGACAGCTCACACTGGTTCTCAATCTCCCAGCTGCATTGCCTCAGGCTCTGGAGACAAAGAGAGACGAGGAGAAAGAGAGAGAGCAAGAGAAGGAGAGGAGAGAGAGGGGAACCTAGAGGTCATAGACTACATGTTCTCATTCAGACTAACCCCCAGAGCTGTTCATTTCCCATTACCCAAAAGCCCCTCTGAGCCTAATACCCTCTGCAGCACACACCACAATACAGGTCAAAGGTCAATTATGATTTAAGTCTTTGTTTCCGTGTTCTTAAGCTCTGTTCAACACTGTGATGTTCTTGTGTTGGAGCGAGGTTCAATTCCCCTCGGTGTGGTTATGTGGTTCATTTAACCAACACATGTGGTGTACTAGTGGGTAAATCCTTCTCACTCTCCTCTCACACACATACAGTGCCTTCAGAAAGTATTCACATCCCTTGACTTTTTCCACGTTTCGTCACTGGCCTCCACACAATACACCATAATGTCAAAGTGGAATTATATATATTTTTTACATTTTTACAAATTAACAAAAAATGAAAAGCTGAAATGTCAATAAGTATTCAACCCCTTCATTATGGTAAGCCTAAATAAGTTGAGGAGTAAACGTTTGCTTAACAAGTCACATAAGTTGCAGGGACTACATGTGTGCAATAATAGTGTTTAACATGATTTTTGAATGACTACTTCATCTCTGTGCCCCACACATACAATTATCTGTAAGGTCCTTCAGTCGAGCAGTGAATTTCAGACACAGATTCAAACACAAAGACCAGTGAGCTTATCCAATGCCTTGCAAAGAAGGGCACCTATTGGTAGATGGGTAAAAAAAAAATCCCATGGTGAAGTTATTAATTACACTTTGGATGGTATATCAATACACACAGTCACTACATAGATACAGGTATCCTTCCTAACTCAGTTGTCCGAGAAGAAGGAAACCGCTCAGGGATTTCACCATGAGGCCAATGGTGACTTTAAAATAGTTGCAGAGTTTAATTTTGTTACGTTGCAGCCTAATTCTAAAATTGATTAAATTATATATATTCCCATCAATCTAAACACAATACCCCATAATGACAAAGCAAAAACAGGTTTTTAGAAATGTTTGCCAATGTATAAAAAATCAAAACAGAAATACCTTATTTACATACAGTTGAAGTTTACATACACCTTAGCCAAATACATTTAAACTCACTTTTCCCTGTCTTAGGTCAGTTAGGATCGCCACTTTATTTAAGAATGTGAAATGTCAGAATAATTGTAGAGAGAATGATTTATTTCATCTTTTATTTCTTTCATCACATTCCCAGTGGGTCAGAAGTTTACATACACTCAATTAGTATTTGGTAGCATTGCCTTTAAATTGTTTAACTTGGGTCAAACGTTTCGGGTAGCCTTCCACAAGCTTCCCACACGAAGTTAGTGGAATTCTGGGCCATTCCTCCTGACAGAGCTGGTTTAACTGAGTCAGGTTTGTGGGCCTCCTTGCTCGCACACACCTTTTCAGTTCTGCCCACACATTTTCTATGGGATTGAGGTCAGGGCTTTGTGATGGCCAGTCCAATACCTTGACTTTGTTGTCCTTAAGCAATTTTGCCACAACTTTGGAAGTATGCTTGGAGTCATTGTCAATTTGGAAGACCCATTTGCGACCAAGCTTTAACTTCCTGACTAATGTCTTCAGATGTTGCTTCAATATATCCACATAATTTTCCTGCCTCATGATGCCATCTATTTTGTGAAGTGCACCAATCCCTCCTGTAGCGAAGCACCCCCACAACATGATGCTGCCACCCCCGTGCTTCACGGTTGGGATGGTATTCTTCGGCTTGCAAGCCTCCCCTTTTTTCCTCCAAACATAACAATGGTCATTATGGCCAAACAGTTCTATATATATTTTTTTTTACCTTTATTTAACTAGGCAAGTCAGTTAAGAACAAATTCTTATTTTCTATGATGGCCTAGGAACAGTGGGTTAACTGCCTGTTCAGGGGCAGAATCAGATCGGAGAACATTTCTCCAAAAAGTACAATCTTTGTCCCCATGTGCAGTTGCAAACCGTAGTCTGGCTTTTTTATGGTGGATTTGGAGCAGTGGCTTCTTCCTTTCTGAGCGGCCTTTCAGGTTATGTCGATATAGGACTTGTTTTACTGAGAATATAGATACTTTTGAACCTGTTTCCTCCAGCATCTTCACAAGGTCCTTTTCTGTTGTTCGGCAATTGATTTGCATTTTTTCACACCAAAGTACGTTCGTCTCTAGGAGACAGAACACGTCTCCTTCCTGAATGGTGTGACGGCTGCGTGGTCCCATGGTGTTTATGATTGCGTACTATTGTTTGCACAGATGAATGTGGTACCTTCAGGCGTATGGAAATTGCACCCAAGCATGAACCAGACTTGTGGAGGTCTACAATTTTAGCTGATTTCATTTTCCAATGATGTCAAGCAAAGAGGCACTGAGTTTGAAGGTAGGCCTTGAAATTCATCCAGAGGTGACTCAAACGATGTCAATGTGGGGAAGGGTACTAAAACATTTCTGCAGCATTGAAGGTCCCCAAGAACATAGTGGCTTCCATAATTCTTAAATGGAAGAAGTTTGGAACCACCAAGACCCTTCCTAGAGCTGGCCGCCCAGCCAAACTGGGCAATCGGGGAGAAGGGCCTTGGTCAGGGAGGTGACCAAGAACCTGATGGTCACTCTGACAGTGCTCCAGAGTTCCTCTGTGGAGATGGGAGAATGTTCCAGAAGGACAACCATCTCTGCAGCACTCCACCAGTCAGGCTTTATGGTAGCGTGACCAGACTGTAGCCACTCTTCAGTAAAAGGCACATGACAGCCCACTTAGAGTTTTTCAAAAGGCACGGAAAGGACTCTGACAAGAGAAACACTATTATTTGTTCAAATGAAACCAAGATTTAACACTTTGGCCTGATAGCCAAGTGTCATGTCTGGAAGAAACCTGGCACCATCCCTACAGTGAAGCATGATGGTGGCAGTATCATGTTGTGGGGATGTTTCTCAGCGGCAGAAACTGGGAGACTAGTCAGGATCAAGGGAAAGATGAATGGAGCAAAGTACAGAGAGATCCTTGATGAAAACCTTCTCCAGAGCGTGGCGAAGGTTCGCTTTCCAACAGCAGTCCAACAGTCCCTAAGAACACAGTCAAGACTCTGAATGTCCTTCAGTGGCCCAGCCAGAGCCTGGACTTGAACACGATCGAACATCTCTGGAGAAACCTGAAAATAGCTGTGCAGCGACGCTCCCCATTCAACCTGACAGAGCTTGAGAGAATCTGCAGAGAGGAATGGGAGAAGCTCCCCAAATACAGGTGCGCCAATCTTAGAGGCATACCCAAGAAGACTCGAGGCTGTAATCACTGCCCAAAACTAACAATTTAATCAATTTTGAATTCAGGCTGTAAAACAACAAGTCAAGGGGTATATATACTTTCTGAAGGCACTGTAATCAAAACATCAAAACTGCTCACACACAACTGCTAACAATTATTTTTTTCTTCATCAGCACAGCAACAGCCCCCAAGACTAATGCTATCTGTGCCTGCTATCTGTCACTCAGACAGCCTAGGAAAACAAAGGGGTTTGGAAAGTGTAATGTATTCAAAGTGAATACAACAGAGCTGAATAGTATGTGAGAGAGGAGAGAGAGCTTCAAGTTGACCGTTCCTCTGAGACAACCCCCCAACCCCCTCCCCAGCAGATGTTCCTACAGACGTAAGGTGACAGTAATCAATACTGATTATTAAACTGGGAACGCCATCTCCGCATTGTGATTAATCTTCATTTGTCTGTTTGTTTACAGGACCTGGCTGGCCTCGTTTAGCTGTGAGAGAGATGACTCTCCTATTATCTCTTCCCTCAAACAACAGCAAAACACTGTCACTGTTAAAGATACACACTGATACACATTGATACTGTTAAAGATACACACTGACACTGTTAAAGATACACACTTTCACTGCTAAACACACACTGATACACACAGTCACTGTTAAAGATACATATTGATACACACTGATACACACAGTCACTGTTAAAGATACACATTGATACACACTGATACACACAGTCACTGTTAAAGATACACATTGATACACACAGTCACTGTTAAAGATACACATTGATACACACTGACACACTGTAACTGTTAAAGATTCACACTGACACACACTGTAACTGTTAAAGACACACACCGACAGAAACTATCACTGTCAAATATACACATTGATAAACGCTGATACACACTTTCACTGTAAAAGATACACACTAACACACGCTGAAACAGTGATACACACTGTCAGTGCTAAAGGTACAGTGTCACCGTTAGATACACACTGATACACATTCTCGCTGTTAAAGATACACACTGGTACACACTGTCACTGTTAAAGATACACACTCACTGTTAAAGATACACACTCACTGTAAAAGATGCATACTGATCCATACAGTCACTGTTAAATACACACACTGACACATTGTCACTGTTAAAGATACACACTGTCACAGGCCGGCTCATAGCCTGTGGCAAAAATGAGGGGACGCGAACAACAGGTGTAGGCCAATCAAAAAGGTTCCTCATTGTAAACCAAAACTATTAACTTTAAACAAAGAAAAAGGAATGAGGTGTGAAAGTATCATAATGTAAGGTGTATGTAAAGTGCAGGGATGCATGAATCTGTGTGTGTGAATGACTGAGTGAAAACTATGCAAAACTACAAAGGAACAAACAAAACAGGATCATACCTGGAGGAGCAGAGAGAGAGAGAAAGAGAGATTAGTGAAGCAGTTTAAATACCCTGGGCCCAGATGACTCCAATCACTAACGACCCTCTGCCTGCAGCAGGAACCGCCCCTGCACTGCAGAGGGGCCGTGACAACACTGATACATGCTGTAACTGTTAAAGATACACACTGAAACACACTGTCATTACTAAAGATACACACTGTCACCGTTAAAGATACACTGTCACTGTTGAATATACACACTATTACTATTAAAGATACACACTGTCACTGCAATACATACACACTGATAAACACAGTCACTGTTAAATATACAAATGGTTACACACTGATACACACGTCACTGTTAAAGATACACACTGATATACACTGTCAATGTTAAAGATACACACTGTCACTGCTAAACATACACACTAAACCACTGTCACTGTTAAAGATACACACTGTCACTGTTAAAGATACACACTAAACCACTGTCACTGTTAAAGATACACACTGTCACTGCTAAAGATAAATACTGATACACAAGTATACCAACTTTCACTTGTAGAGATACACACTGATACACAAGTATACCAACTTTCACTGTTAAAGATACACACTGTCACTTTTAAAGATACTCGCTGATATACACTGATACACACTGCCACTGTTAAAGATGCACACTGATACACACAGTCACTGTTAAAGATGCACACTGATACACACAGTCACTGTTAAAGATACACACTGATACACACCCTTACTGTTAAAGATACACAATGTCACTGTTAAAGATCCACATTGATAAACAATGTCACTGTAAAACATACACACTGCTACACACGGTCACTTATAAAGATACTCGCTGATATACACTGATACACACTCTCACTGTTAAAGATACACACTGATACACACGGTCACTGTTAAAGATACACATTGATAAACAATGTCACTGTAAAATATACACACTGATACACACTTATACACACTGTCACTGTTAAATATACACACTGATACACACTGTTAAAGATACACACCGCCAGAGGCTCTGGCAGCGCTGGACAGAGGAGCTCTGGCGCCTCTGGACTGAGGGGCTCTGGCGCCTCTGGACTGAGGGGCTCTGGCGCCTCTGGACTGAGGGGCTCTGGCGCCTCTGGACTGAGGGGCTCTGGCACCTCTGGACAGGCGGGAGACTCCGACAGTGCTGGAGAGGAGGAAGGCTCTGGCAGCGCTGGACAGAGGGGCTCTGGCGGCTCTGGACTGTGGGGCGGAAACTCTGGTAGCACCGAACAGGCGGGAGCACCTGTATTGATGGGACGGAGAGACAGCCTGGTGCGGGGTGCCGGCACTGGTGGTACTGGACTGGGGACACGCACCTCAGGGTGAGTGCAAGGAACAGGACACAGCGGGTTGTGAAGGTGTACTGGAGACCTGGTGTGGATAGCCGGCATCAAATCTTCCGGAACTCTAACACAAGTTTCAGGCTGAGTACGAGGAACTGACACAGGTGGCATCGGACAGCTAACATGCTCCTCAGGGCGAATGCCGTGCATACTACGCCAAACCAACAGCTCTCTCTCTTCACTCTCCTCCAATTCCATCAACAACTCCTCGAATGTCTCATCATCTTCCATCCGTTCACTCTCCTCCAATCTGTCCAATATCTCCTCGACCCTCTCAGACTCAGCCCTCCACTTCGCCGACAGCTCTGATTCCATCCATGGCTCCTTACGGTAAACAGGGGGAGTTGGCTCAGGTCTGACTCCTGACACTGCCACACTCTCCCTGTGCCTCCCCCCAATAATTTTTTGGGGCTGTCTCTCAGGCTTCCTACCGAGCCGCCGTGCTCGTTTCGCCAACCTCATTCTCCTGTAACCCTCCTTACACTGCTTCAGCGAATCCCAGACGGGCTCCGGCACTCTCTCTGGGTCGAGCGCCCATCTGTCTATCTCTTCCCAAGTTGTATAGTCCAGATAATGCTGCCTCTCCTGCTGCTGCTGTTGCCTCTGCTGCCGCTTCCTCTGCTGCTTCTGTTGCTTCTCCCGCTGCTGCTTCTGTTGCTTCTCCCGCTGCTGCTTCTGTTGCTTCTCCCGCTGCTGCTTCTGTTGCTTCTCCCGCTGCTGCTTCTGTTGCTTCTCCCTGCTGCTGCTTCTGTTGCTTCTCCCTGCTGCTGCTGCTTCTGTTGCTTCTCCCGCTGCTTCTCCTGCTGCTGCTTCTGTTGCTTCTCCCGCTGCTGCTTCTGTTGCTTCTCCCGCTGCTGCTTCTGTTGCTTCTCCCGCTGCTGCTTCTGTTGCTTCTCCTGCTGCTGCTTCTGTTGCTTCTCCCGCTGCTGCTTCTGTTGCTTCTCCCGCTGCTGCTTTTGCTGCTGCTGCTGTTGCTCCTGCTGTTGCTGCTGCCGCTGTCTGTTACCACGCCGCTTGGTCCTTGGCTGGTGGGTGATTCTGTAATGGTTTTCCTCCTCTTCGTCTGAAGAGGAGAGGCGAGAAGGATCGGAGGACCAATATGCGGCGTGGTAAGTGTCCATGTTTTTTTTTTAAACACATAAACTGAACACTCCATACAAAACAAGAAATGTAACGTGAAAACCGAAAACAGTACCATGTGGTGTAAAACACAGACACGGAAACAATCACCCACAAACAGTGAAACCCAGGCTACCTAAGTATGATTCTCAATCAGAGACAACTAACGACACCTGCCTCTGATTGAGAACCATACTAGGCCGAACACAGAAAAACAACCTAGACACGTAAAACAGAATGCCCACCCAGCTCACGTCCTGACTAACACTAAAACAAGGAAAACACAAAATAACTATGGTCAGAACGTGACACACTGTTAAAGTTACACACTTATACACACTGACAATGTTAAAGATACACAGAGATACACAATTATACTCACTTTCAATGTTAAACACCCTAATACACATTTTTACATGCTGATACACACTGATACACACTGTCAGTGCTAAAGGTACACACTTTCACCATTAGATACACACTAATACACAAGTATACAAACTGTCACTATTAAAGATACACACTGATACACACTGTTACTGTTAAATAAATATCCACACTGTCACTGTTAAATATACACACTGATACACACTTTCACTGCTAAAGATACGCACCGATACACACTGTCACAGTTAAAGATACACACTGATACACACTGTCACTGTTAAAGAAACACATTGATACACACCGTCACTGTTAAATATTCACACTGTCACTTTTAAATATACACACTGATACACACTCTCACTGTTAAAGAAACGCACTGATACACACTGTCCCTTTAAAAATGCACACTGTCACTGTTAAATATACACACTGATACACACTTTTACTGTTAAAGATACTCTGATACACACTGTCACTGTTAAAGATGCAAACTGATACACACTGTCACTGTTGATTATGTACACTGATACACACTGTCACTGTTAAATATACACACTGATACACACTGTCAATGTTAAATATACACTCTGATAAACACTTTCACTGTTAGAAATCCACACTGATACATACTGTCACTGTTAAAGATACCAAGTGATACACACTAAAACACAATGTCACTGTAAAAGAAATACATTGATACATACTGATACACAATGTCACTGTTAAAGATACACACCAACAGAAATTGTCACTGTTAAATATACACATTGATAAACGCTGATACACTCTTTCAATGTAAGAGATACACTCTCATACACATTTAAACACGCTGAAACACACGGTCAGTGCTAAAGGTACACTCTGTCACCGTTACATACACACTGTATACAAACTGTCACTCTTAAAGATACACACTGATACACACTATCACTTTTAATGATACTCGCTGATATACACTTATACACACTGTCACTGTTAAAGATACACAATGATACACACTGTCACTGCAATACATACACACTGATACACACAGTCACTGTTAAAGATACACATTGATACACACTGATACACATGGTCACTGTTAAAGATACACACTGATATACACTCACTATTAAAGACACACACTGAACCACTGTTAACGATGCGCACTGATACACAGTTTTCACTGTTAAAGATACACACTGATACACAATGATACACACGGTCACTGTTAAAGATACACACTGTCACTGTTAAAAATACACAATGATATACAGTGTCACTGTTAAAGATACACTCTGTCATTTTTAAATATGCACACTGATGCACACGTTCACTGTTAAAGATACGCACTGATACACACTGTCACTGTTAAATATACACACTTTCACTGTTAAAGATACACACTGTCATTGTAAAAGATGCAAACTGATACACACTCATACACACTGTAAATATACACATTTATACAGACTGTCACTGTTAAAGATACACACTGACACACACTGATACCCACTTTCACTGTTAAAGATACACACTGATACACACTTTCACTGTTAAAGATACACACGGTCACTCTTAAAGACACACACCGATACACACATATACACACTGTCACTGTTAAAGATACACACTGATACATACTGTCACTGTTAAAAATACACACAGATATACACCGTCACCGTTCAAAATGCACAATGATACATACTGATAAATACTGTCACTGTTAAAGATACACACGGTCACTGTTAAATATACACACTGATCCACACTGTCACTGTTAAAGATACACATTGATTCACACTGATACACACTGTCACCGTTAAAGATACACACTGATACATACTGATTCACACTGTCACTGTTAAAGATACACAATTGTACACACAGTCACTGTTAACCACCTGGGGGCAGCCCATCAGGAAGTCCAGGATCCAGGTGCAAAGAAAGGTGTTCAGTCCCAGGGTCCTTAGCTTAGTGATGAGTTTGGAGTGCACTATGGTGTTGAACGCTGAGCTGTAGTCAATGAACAGCGTTCTCATGATGGTTTACCTTACCAGGAAATATGACTCAAATGTATCTCTGATTCCAGATCAGTGCCTTCAAAAACATGATTGCCTTTAAAACTGGGACGTACACTACATGACCAAAAGTATGTGGACACCTGCTAGTCGAACATCTCAATCCAAAATCATAGGCATCAATATTGAGTTGGTCCCCCCTTTGCTGCTATAACAGCCTCCAATCTTCTGGCGCCATGTTGAAAGTCACTGAGCTCTTCAGTAAAGCCATTCTACTGACAATGTTTGCCTATGGAGATTGCATGTCTGTGTGCTCGATTTTATACGCCTGTCAGCAACGGGTGTAGTTGAAATAGCTGAATCCACTCATTTGAAGGAGTGTACACATACTTTTGTATACAGTACATAGTGTATGTATGGGAGAGAGGGGAAACAGAAAACAGAGTAATAGTGTGTCATAACATTCTGCTTCTCTCTCTCTTTCTGTGTTAATCATCTGCCCTCAATGGACACATGGAAATACATTTTTCAAGTGGCACATCTATAAATGTGTCTGATAATGGCTTTTCCGTATAATGAAAAATATTTATTTTGTTATTGTTTTTTAACAAACAGAATCTTGGATGCTTGATAGATATTCATCATACTGGAAACTTTATGAACAACTGCAAAATAAGAAATTGATCATTTGAAAAGTATTCAATTTATCTTAAGGTGGAGAAATATCCCTGCCTGTGGCAGCTATGAACAGGCTAAAAGACATACAATTGATTTGCAAATGTATATAAAAAACTGATTTCACATTTACATAAGTATTCAGACCCTTTACTGAGTACTTTGTTGAAGCACCTTTTGCAGCGATTACAGCCTCAAGTCTTCTTGGGTATGATGCTACAAGCTTGGCACACTATTTGGGGAGTTTCCATTCTTCTCTGCGGATCCTCTCAAACTCTCTCAGATTTGAAGGGGAGCATTGCTGCAGAGCTATTTTCAGGTCTCTCCAGAGATGTTTGATCGATCGGGTTCAAGTCCAGGCTCTGGCTGGGCCACTCAAGGACATACAGAGAGTTGTCCCGAAGCCCCTCCTGGGTTGTCTTGGCTGTGTATGCTGCCACCACCATGGTTCACCGTAAGGATGGTGCTAGGTTTCCTCCAGATGTTGGTTTCATCAGACCAGAGAATCTTGTTTCTCATAGTCTGAGAGTCTTTAGGTGCCTTTTGGCAAACTCCAAGCTGACTGTCATGTGCCTTTTACTGAGGAGTGGCTTCCGTCTGGCCACTCAACCATAAAGGCCTGATTAGTGTAGTGCTGCAGAGATGGCTGTCCTTCTGGAAGGTTTCCCCATCTTCACAGAGGAACTCTGGAGCTCTGTCAGAGTGACCATCGGGTTCTTGGTCACCTCCCTGACCAAGGCCCTTCTGCCCCAATTACTCAGTCTACTGGGTGGTCAGTCCTGGGAAGAGTCTTGGTGGTTCCAAACTTCTTCCATTTAAGAATGACAGAGGCCACTGTGTTTTTGGGGACTTTCAATGCTGCAAAAATGTTTTAGTACTCTTCCCCAGATCTGTGAATCGACACAATCCTGTCTCTGAGCTCTTTGGATTCCTTCGACCTCACGGTTTGGTTTTTGCTCTGACATGCACTGTCAACTGTGGGACCATATATAGACAGGTCTGTGCCTTTCCAAATCATGTCCAATCAATTGAATTTACCACAGGTAGACTCCAATAAAGTTGTAGAAACATCTAAAGGAGGAGCTCAATTTCGAGTTTCATAGCAAAGGGTCTGAATACTTATGCAAATAAGGTATTTTAGTTTTTTACTTATTAATACATTTGCTAACATATCTAAACACCTGTTTTTGCTTCATCATTATGAGGTATTGTGTGTAGATTGATGAGGAAAATGGTTTAGCAATTTTAGAATAAGGTTGTAAAGTAACAAAAGGTCTGAATACTTTCTGAATGCACTGTATGTGTTCCGAAATGGCACAATATTTCCTTTAATGTTCACTAATTTTGACCAGAGCCCATTAGGAATAGGGTGCTATTTCAGATGCAGCCATAAAGGAGGATAAGAAAGGGCTAATGGAACTAGCAGGGCAAAGTAGAGCAGTTAGTCTGGGCAGCGTCAGAGTGCTGACATGGTGGAGGTCGAAGCAGAGCCATATTACTGACTGATTCTGTTTTGATGAGACAGTTACATACACTCAATTAGGGAATTACACCAGCCTTCACCAAGGATCTTCAGAATAAGAATCAAATAAGAACATGATAAAGAGTCCCAGTGTCCTCTATGGTAAGACATCGTGAATGAGTTCAGCGTAATGGGGTTATACATTTAAAAGGAAGCGCACAGAGGGGGGGGATAGAGACAGAGAGCGAAAGGGTCCTTATTAGGTTAATGTTTGACGGATTCGTTTATTAGGTTTCACCTTAGTGTAATTTGGTATCAAATTGGATGACAATTCATTAGGTGAGTGTGATGTCTGCTGGTTCTCCAGTGTTCAGGATCAGTCTGCTGAATTACAGCTGCAGTGAGGGTCCCTGACCCCTGGGTAGGGCTGTAGTCAGGGGCCCCTGGTGCTAATGGAAGTGGAGAGCTAGAAGAGGAAGAGACGGGGGAAAGCTGTCACACTGTAGTTAGCATTAGGCCCAGACGACTCTAAACCTGGACCAAAGAGCAATATGGGGGGAGTGGTGAAAATCAGGCAAATGTTCTTAAGGCGGAAATTGAGCGAGAAAATGAGTTAGAATGCATGCCTAATACATTGTTTCATTGTAGGTAGTATGCTGGTATGGATGTTGGAGCAGAACCATAATCAGTTCACCTCACCTGTGTGGGAATGATACTTCCATAGTGTAATGTTGTTATGTTATTGTCATTGGTGGTGAATATGATATTATTACATGTTTACAGCATGAAAGCAGTGGAACAGTGCAGACTGTCTCACATTAGAGGAACTGCTGAGCTTTATTAGTGCTGCATGGCCCGGCCCAAAACTCCCCTTGGCTCCAGGGCATGCTGAAAGTGGTGTGGTATTTAGAAACAGGTTCTTTGGCACATACAGTATCGCCCCTAGACGTCTAGCATTTAGTTCCAAGCCAAGTGTGGGGAACATAGGTCTGTCATAGGCTCTGTCCCAAATGGGACCCTACTTCCTTTTTGAAACATTACAAATGTTCTTTTTTAAATTTTAAAACATACAAACTACCCAGAGTTAAGCCGCTCAACATTTACATTACATTCAGTCATCTAGCAGATACTCTCATCCAGAGTGACCCACAGGAGCAACCAGGGCCAAGTGCCCCGCCCAAGGGCACGTCGTCAGATCTCTCGCCAAGTCAAATCGGGGACCCGAACCAGCTAACCCATTTGGCCCTGGTCAAAAGTAGTGCACAATAACGGGAAACGCGTGCCATTTGGGATGCACATCGAGTCCACTGAGACTCTGGTTGGCTGCCCCAGCTCCGTACTTAATAACTGCCTTTCTAGTGTCTACACTGACTGACATTTAAAAATATTTGCTAATAGATTTTAACCAAAGTACAATGTTTATAAATGGATATAATTTAATCCATGCACGGCACAAACAAGTCTTGTCTTTTTACTGTCACAAAACATTATTTTCTTCACCATGTTTTAAATATACAGTTGAAGTCGGAAGTTTACATACACTTAGGTTGGAGTCATTAAAACTCTGATTTCAACCACTCCACAAATTTCTTGTCAACAAACTATAGTTTTGGCAAGTCGGTTAGGACATCTACTTTGTGCATGACACAAGTAATGTTTCCAACAATTGTTTGTATCACAATTCCAGTGGGTCAGAAGTTTACATACACTAAGTTGACTGTGCCTTTAAACAGGTTGGAAAATTCCAGAAAAGGATGTCATGGCTTTAGAAGCTTCTGAAAGGCTAATTGACCTCATTTGAGTCATGTATGTATTGGATGGATGTATTTCAAGGCCTACCTTCAAACTCAGTGCCTCTTTGCTTGACATCATTGGAAAATCAAAAGAAATCAGCCAAAAAATTGTATACCTCCACAAGTCTGGTTCATCCTTGGGAGCAATTTCCAAACGCCTGAAGGTACCACATTCATCTGTACAAACAATAGTGCGCATGTATAAACACCATGGGACCACACAGCCGTCATACCGCTCAGGAAGGAGAGGCGTTCTGTCTCCTAGAGATGAACGTACCTTGGTGCGAAAAGTGCAAATCAATCCCAGAACAACAGCAAAGAACCTTGTGAAGATGCTGGAGGAAACAGGTACAAAAGTATCTATATCTACAGTAAAATGAGTCCTATATCGACATAACCTGAAAGGCCACTCAGCAAGGAAGAAGCCACTGCTCCAAAAACGCCATAAAAAAGCCAGACTACGGTTTGCAACTGCACATGGGGACAAAGATCATACTTTTTGGAGAAATGTTCTCTGGTCTGATGAAACAGATATATAGTTGTTTGGCCATAATGACCATTGTTATGCTTGGAGGAAAGGAGGCTTGCAAGCTGAAGACACCATCCCAACCGTGAAGCACGGGGGTGGCAGCATATGGGGGTGCTTTGCTGCAGGAGGGACTGGTGCACTTCACAAAATAGATGGCAACATGAGGAAGGAATATTATGTGGATATATTGAAGCAACATCTCAAGACATCAGTCAGTAAGTTCAAGCTTGGTCACAAATGGGTCTTCCAAATGAACAATGATCCCAAGCATACTTCCAAAGTTGTGGCAAAATGGCTTAAGGACAACAAAGTCAAGATATTGGAGTGGCCATCACAAAGCCCTGACCTCAATCCTATAGAAAAGTTGTTGGCAGAACTGAAAAGCATGTGCGAGCAAGGAGGCCTACAAACCTGACTCAGTTACACCAGCTCTGTCAGGAGGAATGGGACAAAATTCACCCAACTTATTGTGGGAAGTTTGTGGAAGGCTACCCGAAACATTTGACCCAAGTTAAACTATTTAAAGGCAATGCTACCAAACACTAATTGAGTGTATGTAAACGTCTGATCCACTGGGAATGTGATGAAAGAAACAAAAGCTGAAATAAATTATTCTCTCTACTATTCTATTCTACTATTCTGACATTTCACATTCTGAAAATAAAGTGGTGATCCTAACTAACATAAAACAGGGATTTTTTTTTACTAGGATTAAATGTCAGGAATTCTGAAAAGCTGAGTTAAATGTATTTGGCTAAGGTGTATGTAAACTTCCGACTTCAACTGTATATACACTGCTCAAAAAAATAAAGGGAACACTTAAACAACACAATGTAACTCCAAGTCAATCACACTTCTGTGAAATCAAACTGTCCACTTAGGAAGCAACACTGATTGACAATAAATTTCACATCCTGTTGTGCAAATGGAATAGACAACAGGTGGAAATTATAGGCAATTAGCAAGACACCCCCAATAAAGGAGTGGTTCTGTGGGTGGTGACCATAGACCACTTCTCAGTTCCTATGCTTCCTGGCTGATGTTTTGGTCACTTTTGAATGCTGGCGGTGCTTTCACTCTAGTGGTAGCATGAGACGGAGTCTACAACCCACACAAGTGGCTCAGGTAGTGCAGCTCATCCAGGATGGCACATCAATGCGAGCTGTGGCAAGAAGGTTTGATGTATCTGTCAGCGTAGTGTCCAGAGCATGGAGGCGCTACCAGGAGACATCAGGAGACGTGGAGGAGGCCGTAGGAGGGCAACAACCCAGCAGCAGGACCGCTACCTCCAGCCTTTGTGCAAGGAGGAGCAGGAGGAGCACTGCCAGAGCCCTGCAAAATGACCTCCAGCAGGCCACAAATGTGCATGTGTCTTCTCAAACGGTCAGAAACAGACTCCATGAGGGTGGTATGAGGGCCCGACGTCCACAGGTGGGGGTTGTGCTTACCGCCCAACACCGTGCAGGACGTTTGGCATTTGTTAGAGAACACCAAGATTGGCAAATTCGCCACTGGCTCCCTGTGCTCTTCACAGATGAAAGCAGGTTCACACTGAGCACATGTGACAGACGTGACAGAGTCTGGAGACGCCGTGGAGAACGTTCTGCTGCCTGCAACATCCTCCAGCATGACCGGTTTGGCGGTGGGTCAGTCATGGTGTGGGGTGGCATTTCTTTGGGGGGCCGCACAGTCCTCCATGTGCTCGCCAGAGGTAGCCTGACTGCCATTAGGTACCGAGATTAGATCCTCAGACCCCTTGTGAGACCATATGCTGGTGCGGTTGGCCCTGGGTTCCTCCTAATGCAAGAGGAAGGCATTGATGCTATGGACTGGCCCGCCCGTTCCCCAGACCTGAATCCAATTGAGCACATCTGGGACATCATGTCTCGCTCCATCCACCAACGCCACGTTGCACCACAGACTGTCCAGGAGTTGGCGGATGCTTTAGTCCAGGTCTGGGAGGAGATCCCTCAGGAGACCATCCGCCACCTCATCAGGAGCATGCCCAGGCGTTGTAGGGAGGTCATACAGGCACGTGGAGGCCACACACACTACTGAGCCTCATTTTGACTTGTTTTAAGGACATTACATCAAAGTTGGATCAGCCTGTAGTGTGGTTTTCCACTTTGATTTTGAGTGTGACTCCAAATCCAGACCTCCATGGGTTGATAAATTTGATTTCCATTGATAATTTTTGTGTGATTTTGTTTTCAGCACATTCAACTATGTAAAGAAAAAATTATTTTAATAAGAATATTTCATTCATTCAGAACTAGGATGTGTTATTTTAGTGTTCCCTTTATTTTTTTGAGCAGTGTATATATGTCACATAATGTCAAGAAAAAATGTCACTATTGGGTTGATAGAATCCAAATGTTTCAGTGATGTTGTATATTTGTCTCTTTTTATGCAGCAGGGGACATATTGAAATCAATAAACATAGAAATGTTGATTCTAAAAGATTACACACGGCACACTGTGAAACTGCAGTGGAACACAATTCTACCTGTTTTTGGTATTCTATGTTATTTTTATGTTAATGCTATGTGATTTATTGATGGGGTGGAATCTCTTAGGTAGGAGCATCAACATAAAGCCCCTCGTACATTGTGGAAAAAAATGAATGGATCGTTGGATCAAAAAAACCTTTTAACTACACAATTCTACACAATTCTCCTATCATTTTCAACTTGGATGGCAGATATCTATCTGCATGTGTTACAGTTTTTACAAAATCTAATTATATGAAGCAGAGCCAGACACCCAAAGAGAGATACTCGATGTGTCACACCACATCCTGCGGGTGTGTAGAAACTCAAAGCCAGGTTAAATTTAGAGTGATAAGCGGATGTGTGCCCTGTCACTCAACCTGATATTCTCCATTACTTTACAATACACTTTCCATCAGCAGACAGAGAGACTGGAAAGACAGACAGACACATCAGGAGGGAGGATTTGCCTGGAAACGGGCTGAGCGCGTACTATTTCCACCTTCATTCCACCACAGGATTGTTGGGGATTAGTGACCGGTGATGGGATGTAATGTGTCCGATCCGGGCCTCAGGCTGCACTCCCCTGAAGCTGTGATGAGCACAGTATCCATGAGAAAACCTACAGCAGAGAGAGAGAGACAGAGAGATAGAGAGAGAGAGAGCTCGACAGAACAAGATTGGGAGAGAGAGACTGTAAAGACTGCAGGGGGAAACTTTTCTACCACCACTGATGCTGAGCTTTGCTTTGTCCGGACAAAGAGGCATGGAGGGCTTAGGGCTAGCTGCTGAGCATCCTGCTGCTGCTGAGTTCTGGGTCTGTTTCAGCACAGCACCATCCAACTGCCACAGAGAGAGACAGAGAGAGAGAGAGAGACAGGCAGAGAGATTAGGGAGATGGGTTTTGGAAACTGCTGGGGGGGTTATCCAAACGGTGGGAGTTAAGGGGAAACAGTAAGCAGTATGGCTTATCAAGAGGAGAAGATTAATCTAGCCCTGAAAACAGTTTTCTAAGGGAGGGAAGACTGAGTAAAGCCTTGTTGTAGAGAGAGACCGTTCCCCTCTGTGGACCACTGTGTGGATGGAGAAGTGATGGAAATGGAGTTGGGAATGGGAACAAGGCCAGGAATGATTGGCAGGTTCTGACTGATGAAGTAAATAACCAAGGCAGTAGCCATGTCTTAAATGACACCCAATTCCCTGTGTAGTGCAGTACTTAATAGTGCACTTCATAGGAAAAAAGGTGCTGTTTGGAACGAAACCAGAGTCTAGTTTAAACTAGCCACACCTAAAGAAACCCTCCAGCTTCATGATTTACTCAAGGGTTCTTCATGTGGTAGGTCCTGCATGTGCTCCGCTTCCAGATCTCAAAATATATTGAAGAAAAACATATAAAGCAACATGTAAAGTGTTGGTCCCATGTTTCATGTTTCATGAGCTGAAATAAAAGTTGTCAAAAATGTTCCAGATGCACGAAAAGCAAATTTTTCAAAAAATGTGTACACAAATTTGTTTACCTCCCTGTTAGTGAGCATTTCTACTTGCCAAGATAATCCATCCACCTGACAGGTGTGGCATATCAAGAAGATGATTAAACATCTTGATCATTATACAGGTGCACCTTGTGCTAGGGAAAATGAAAGGCCACTCTAAAATGTGCAGTTTTGTCACACAACATGATGCCAAAGATGTCTAAGAAATTAGCATTTGACTGCAGGAATGCCCACAAGAGCTGCCTATTGCCTGCACTAACCATGGAACTGTGATGACACAGCCAAGTATTGCGTTAGATTTAAACGGTTGGTCTGCGCTCCGCTCCAAAACGATTTAATTGGCCTACATGTCTTTATATATATATTATCAACTGTTGTTACTACTGATCCTCAGCAACAACCACACGGCCATGAGGGCGTTTACAAAGGAAGCAAATGAAGGTACACAAAACAATGTAATTGAATGATAATTTAGACCTGAAGGGAACTAACAGTAAATTGGCAGTTGAATATGTGTGGTTATTAGGCCTACTGATGGTTGATACTGATAGTGCCGAATATTTAACATGATAGAAATCGGAAACAGAGAATGTCAGGGTAGCCTATAATTAAGACATTCGAGAGTGCCCATGGCTGCAAATTAAAAGGCCGTATAATATAAATTCTACTTAATGGCACAGCATTTCATAAAGTTTACTGTGTGGAAAGTGTTCTTTCTGCCTCATGGGAAAAAAATGTATAAATGCAGGATATTATTATTAGATTTATATTAGATTAAAAGCTGCATCAACAAAACATCTGTGCAACATGACAAAATCTGTTGAAGTGCAGGAAATTAGCTTGAAAACTGGTAAATGTTCTCTTTGATGCCAGGAGGCGGGACTTTAAAATGTTCTGTCCCAGGGCCGGAAACTTGGTTCATCCGACCATACACCTGTATGCTATTTTTCTCTCACTTGAGTTGTGTTCTAATTATGGGAAAAGGTGGTATCTAATCAGTTGTACAACTTAATGCATTCAACCCGAAATGTGTCTTCTACATTTAACCCAACCCCTCTGAATCAGAGAGGTGTGGGGGGCTGATTTAATCGATGTCATCAGCACCTTGGGAGCAGTTGTTGTTGGGCTTAACGACCTTGCTCAAGGGCAGAACGACAGATTTTGCCACATGCTGGCCCTGGGATTTGAACCAGTGACCTTTTGGTTACTGGCCCAACGCTTTTAACCGCTAGGCTCCCATTTTATGAAGGGGTCCCTGATGAATTTGCTATCACAAAAGGGGTCCCCAACCCTGCAAAGTTTGAGAACCCCTGATTTACTACACAGTATGAGGAGAGGAGGAGCTGCATGCTGTAGTTATGGAAGTGTGAATGATTTCTCCTCCCTGCAGTTATACATTATGAAAGTAATTACATGTTCACGCGTGGCTGATGTCTGTGTCAAAAACACCCTGGGCCTGGAGTGGAGGGCTGCCTTACTAAATAACACAATAATACCTCAAATCAAATGTATTGGTCACATACACATATTTAACAGATGTTATTGCGGGTGTAGCAAAATGCTATGTAGTGAACACATTTTGACCAGGGCCCAAAGGGCTCTATTCCTACATTGGGAATAGGGTCCTATTTGGGACACACAATCTGAGATGCTGAAGAGACGCTGGCTGGTTTGGGCCTGCTGTCTCCAGAGTCGCTCAATGAGAAGAGGGAAAGAGGAAATATTCTTATGATTTAAAATCATTTCATCTACCTACGTATATCATCACATCCACTGAGTCAGGTCAGGATAGACTAAGAGAGTCTGAGGCGTTGGCAGTTTGCGCTCTGGCATCAGTCACTTTCTGCAGTGTGCTGCGTATATCTCAATACTGTATAAATCTGAATTTCTGAGTTCTCCTAAGACCTTGGTGTTCTATGGATTCAACATCCCCCCTCTCATGTTAAATTGACAACTGATTTTGACACTTCAAAGAAACGATTCGGTGAAAAGAAAAACCTTTAAAGAGTATCATCAGAATATCATCCACTCTAAGTATGGAAGTGTTAAAGTGTGATTTTAAACACACATTTTCCCGTCTGTTTGACCGAAGGAACAGCTTACAAACCTTTGCTTCACTCCACCCACTCCCATGAACTACTGCACAACTCTGTTTATATTGTAATGCCATGGACACACAGCCTAAGGCTCAACCATTGTTTTGTGAAAGCAAACATCATTCCACTATCAGCCATTTGCATTGAGCTCGGGTGAAAAACCCAAATAACCCAATATTGTTGACAAATGCTCAATGATGATTCTTTCTAGCTAGCATAATGCTATTCTCTGTTTTCATCTTTTCAGTTAGCCAGGAGTTAGTCACATCTCTCTTTGATCGGAAAGGTTAAAAGCAGTTGTATTATTTCACGGTACATCGCTATGTGAAACTGTGCAGTGAAATATTTCTGTCTGCGATTGACTTGGTTTGCACATCAGTGCAAGACAGGTTTCCAACTGCAGGTGTGTAATAGACTGCAGGTGGGTAATAGACTGCAGGTGTGTAATCGACTGCCTTTTGCTACCACTGTCGTCGTCTCATTTTGGTTGAATAAGAAGCGTGAGGGCACATGTGGTTTGTTTAATGAAAGAAACAGTATGTCAGTTGAAGGTACAGAACAAGACCTGTAAAAAAATAACTATTTACTTAATTACTGCCAGCAGCAAACTGAGAGCAACGTAAAATAGTCTTAATGCGCCAACCTAGTTTGTCTTTAGTGAGACACTGATATAATACCTTTAGGCGTCTAACAGCACAATTTACACTTGCGAGTTGACAAGCAGGTGGCTGAAAATTAATTGGGACTCTAAGGGTGCAGATAGCAACAGTGTCAATGCCTCTGAGAGAGAGAAGGAGAGAAAGGGAAGAGAGAGTTAGAGAGATAGAGATGTGTGTCTTAAGTTATCTCTAGCCTGCAGCTTAATGGGAATGTTAAACACCACTAAACACTTCAAAGTGCGTTTGGTGGAGAGAGAAAGCCGTTTGCTGAAAATACCCTCTTTCACCGTCTGGCTGCAATAGAGGTAGTAGATCACCCTATTTTTGGTCTCCTCTCTATATTCCACCTTCCCAGATGTTGCTGAGACAAAAATACGTAGGAGTGGATTCAATCCATACTGCTGAAGTTCAGCGGTGAAATGTAAAGGTAATTTCCAATTGAGCCGACATACGCAGCGTTTACCATGACCGCGGTTACATTGCCTTTAAATTTCAATCACGCTGTAGTGTTGATATTCAGTGTTACAGATTTAATCCAGCCCTTACTCTTTTTTATTTTGTCTTCTTCAGTCATACAGGTGAAGAATCCATGTTCCATTAAAGACTGATTGCCTTGATGTCATTATTGTGACTTTAAAGATGATTGGTTTAGTGCCATTATGGTGACTGAGTGGATGGGGACTGACACTTAGGTTGCGTCCCAAATTACGCGCAATTTTCTATGTAGTGGGCAATTTTTTTGTGGGCTCTGGTCACTATCTATGGTCTCTGGTCAAAGATAGTGGACTATAAAGGGAATAAGGTGCCATTCGGGATGCACTTTTACTGTCAACGTTTTCCCAGACAGCTCATCCATCTGTCGCTGATAACCACATGTTGCAGAGTGATTGGTTATGTGCTCCATACCCCATTAAAGAGAAATCACTGTCAATCAAAAGTACCTGTACACTGACTGACTCCTGTTTGCTCTGTGTTGCAATCTCATCAGTGACAATTCTTCCTCACTTCTTCATGGACTTAGATTTTATTTAGGTAGTTCATGTAGACCATGTGTTCGCATGTTTGCATTAGAATATTCCAAAACATAATTGGTTGAAAGGGGAACAATATCATGTTATATAGTTCCCTTCATGTCATGGGGTAAAATGGTATAATGCATGAAATATGTATTTCAAAAGACATGAGCGACCTTTGAGGGCAAACACAAAGATTTAACAAGAGAACAAAGAGATGATGTCATACTGTTTTGGCCAGAGAGCGATACCCCCGAAGGCCAATATGCGGCCTGAGTCCAGGTCTCTCCACTCTAAAATGAAAGCATCCCATAACTCCATAGACAAAGGGCAGCACTCCCTATGAAAACATCAGTTAATGCTCCGTTCCGCTCAGGACCTCTGACTTTTCCTATAGGTCAAGTGTAGACCTGCCAAGAAAAAGCCTTTGAAAATTGGGGGATTGGTGTTTCAATCTGGGGACTGGATAAAATTGCAACTTCACAACATGAAAGGGAAAAAGCAGATGAGATGGACATGTGTCTCGTATATCATTGCCATGCAGATGGATCGTGGTCATCCTCCAGACATTCTGAAGGGGACATGGGATGTGTCCTAAACGGGACCCTATTCCCTATATAATACACTACTTTTGACCAGATCCCTATGGACCCTGGTCTAAATTAGTGCACTATAAAGGAAATAGGGTGTGGTTTGGGATACAACCACGTTGAATGAGGAAAACAAAAACCTGCCTCGAAGGTCAAGATGAAAATGGAATGTGTTCCCTGTGGTGAGAGTGGGAGTGGGGGCTGTCTTTATGAGCGAGAAATCCTCCTTCCAGGGGGTAACAGCTGTCTAGGGGGGTGAGGGAGGAGAGAGGAGAGAGGAGAGGGAGGAGAGGATGAGGGGATGAGGTGAGGTGAGGAGTAATAGCGACCCAACCTAAACCCTTCAACTTTTCCTGAAGAAAGCACTTTTTAATTCCAGACTCATCCTTCCTTGGGGAGGGGAATGTTATCAGGCAGCTGATTTTTTCCCTTCCTTTTCTCTCATGTTTTTTCTTCTCTCTCTCTCTCACTCCCCTCCAATGCATCTGCCACATGTGATAAGGCATACAAAAGTTACCTTTACAACGTTATTAAAACCATTTTCCCCCGGCGGGATGGAAATTATTATCACCCCTGGCCCACGGTCGCAGGTTAGCAGATAGCTCACCTCCACCTCCATCCTAGCTGCCATATCGGACAGGGTGATTCTTTGAGGCTTAGGGCTGGCTGGGTGGTTGAAGATTAGGTCTGTTGCCTAAACTGCTTAAATACCAAGAAAAAAATGAAAGGTGGGGAGGGAAGAGAAGAAGATAAAAAAGAGGGGGATAAATGAAAAGAGCAGGAGTCCTGACACCCACAATGAGGTGGAGGATGATAAGGGATCCAGTGACAGTTCTTCCTGCCTTTTCCTCTGTCTGGGACTGGGGCGCTGCCTGATGTGCCACCGCATTGTCAGGTAAAGGCCACAGAATAGCACAGTCTGTCTTTGCGAGAAAAGCAGTTCATTTAGACGTTCTATTTCTCATGGTATACCCTGTATTTCTTCAGGTTGTGTCATTGTAACAAGTTTGGTCTGTTGACTGTCATCTAATTTTATTGTCCTATAATTTAACAAAATTATGAGATCAGTTTAAGAGTGTGTTTTCCACACTCTTTATTTGTTCAGAGTTGTTTCATTGCAACAACATTACTCATTTTAATATCATTTAATTTAACAAAAAAGGATAGCAAGTCATTATGTAAAGGTTTTTATTTGTCTGAAACATTGTTGATTTCATAGCCAACTACAATATTTTCGACAATGCAGTGTTGTTGCCAAATGCCCCTCAGCATCATCTCTGTCTTGTAAAGATTATGATATCTGCAGCAGCCACTGGCATCTCCCCCTCACCTGCCCTTCACACCCCCATATACAGCCAATAAATGGTTTCTCCCTTCACACCCCCATCTATACTACAGCCAAGAAATGGTTTCTCCCTTATCCATGTACATCCAAGACATGGGGCACACTCCTCAGCTAAGGTAGAGAGGAAGAGAGAGGCTGTTTTTTCATAGTTTCGCCTACCAAGTGAGGATGGATTTTTGTATGGAGTTCAATGAGAGAGTGTAGAATTTGGTCAACAAAAATGTGTGGCTTATTGTCTAGGTGAGATTAATTTGATTGAATAGACATTTCGTAATGATTAAGTTGTTATGAGTGTATTGATTTAAGTAGGACACGCAACATCCCAGCAACTAAAAAAAACTATATATCATACTTACCTCGAGATGGCTATGCATATTCATGCTTGAGGCTAGTAGCATAGCATCTCTCTCTCCATTGAATACAGGTGATTGATGTCAACAACCCTCATCGAATATTCTAAAAAGGATTACAGTAAGGAGTTGTATCCACCAATCTGAAGAAATGATAGCCTAGACAGTTCACTGTGCCGCTTTGTGGAAAATGGCTCCCATTATTAGGGCGGAGAGACATGGGGCAGCAAGTAGCCTAGTGGTTAGAGCATTGGACTAGTAACCGAAAGGTTGCAAGATCGAATCCCCTAGCTGACAAGGTAAAAGTCTATTGTTCTGCCCCTGAACAAGGCAGTTAACCCACTGTTCTTAGGCTGTCATTGAAAATAAGAATGTGTTCTCAACTGACTTGCCTAGTTAAATAAAAGGAAAAAACATTAATGTGTCTTGTCAGTATATGGGGTGGCAGGGAGCCTAGTGGTTAGAGTGTTGGACTAGTAACTGAAAGGTTGCATGATCAAATCCCTGAGCTGACAAGGTAAAAATCTGCCTCTGAACTAGGCAGTTAAAACTGCTTACGGCTGAAATCCCGTTAATGGGATCGATTTGACAACAGCCAGTGAAAGTGCAGGGCGCCAAATTCAAATAACAGAAATCGCATAATTAAAATTGCTCAAACATGGGCCTCCTGGGTGGTTAAGGGTGCTGTACTGCAGCGCCAGCTGTGCCACCAGAGACTCTGGGATCGCGCCCAGGCTCTGTCGTAACCGACCAGGAGGTCCATGGGGCGACGCACAATTGGCCTAGCGTCATCTGGGTTAGGGAGGGTTTGGCCGGTAGGGAAATCCTTGTCTCATCGCACACCAGCGACTCCTGTGGCGGCCGGGCGCAGTGCGCGCTAACCAAGGTTGCCAGGTGCACTGTGTTTCCTCCGACACATTGGTGCGGCTGGCTTCCGGGTTGGATGGCGCTGTGTTAAGAAGCAGTGCGGCTTGGTTGGGTTGTGTATCGGAGGATGCATGACTTTCAAACTCTCCCGAGCCCGTACGGGAGTTGTAGCGATGAGACAAGATAGTAGCTACTAAACAATTGGATACCACGAAATTGGGGAGAAAAAGGGGTAAAAATAATAATAATAATAAATAAATAAAATTTCCTCAAACATACAAGTATTATACACCATTTTAAAGATAAACTTGTTGTTAATCCCACCACACTGTCCGATTTCAAAAAGGCTTTACGACGAAAGCATATCATGCGATTATGTTAGTTCAGCACCTAGTCACAGAAAAACACAGCCATTTTTCCAGCCAAAGAGAGGAGTCACAAAAAGCAGAAATAGAGATAAAATTAATCACTAACCTATGATGCAAAGGTTAGGACTTCATTATACACAATACATGTATTTTTTGTTCGATAAAGTTCATATTTATATCCAAAAACTCAGTTTAAATTGGCGCGTTATGTACAGTAATGTTTTGCTTCCAAAACTCCCGGTGATTTTGCAGAGAGCCAATTTACAGAAATACTCCTCATAAATTTGGATGAAAATACAAGTGTTATACATGGAATTAAAGATATACTTCTCCTTAATGCAACCGCTGTGTCAGATTTTAAAAAGTACAGCGGTCAGAGACCAAAACAAGCCATAAAGATACCCGCCATGTTGTGGAGTCAACAGAAGTCAGAAATGGCATTATAAATATTCACTTACCTTTAATGATCTTCATCGGAATGCACTCCCAGGAATCCCAGTTCCACAATATATGTTTGTTTTGTTCGATAAAGTCCATCATTTATGTCCAAATACCTCCTTTTTGTTCACACGTTTAGTTCACAAATCCAAATTCACAGGGTGCAGGCACTTAGTTCAGATGAAAGTTCCATTACAGTTCATAGAAACATGTCAAACGATGTATAGAATCAATCTTTAGGATGTTTTTATCATAAATATTCAATAATATTCTGCCATGATCTCTGACTCAAACAGCTCTTATTCCCCCCCCCCTTCACAGTAGAAGCCTGAAACAACGTTCTAAAGACTGTTGACATCTAGTGGAAGTCTTAGGACGTGCAACCGGACCACATTTTACACTGTATATTGGATAGGCAAAGACTTGAAAACCTACAAACCTCAGATTTCCCACTTCCTGGTTGGATTTTTTCTCAGGTTTTTGCCTGCCATATGAGTTCTGTTATACTCACATACATCATTCAAACAGTTTAAGAAACTTCAGAGTGTTTTCGATCCAAATCTACTAATAATATGCATATCTTAGCTTCTGGGCCTGACTAGCAGGCAGTTTACTCTGGGAACCTTATTCATCCAAGCTACTCAATACTGCCCCCCAGCCATAAGAAGTTAACCCACTGTTCCAAGGTCATCATTGAAAAACAGAATTTGTTCTTCATTGACTTGCCTAGTTAAATAAAGGTAAAATATCAATCTTTGAGTTGGTCTCCACCACCTAGCTCACGCAGCAAAGCTTCTCAATGAACAAAGAAATGTTTGGAGAAAAGAGGGGTTGAGCACTGGGATTTATGCTAATTCATTCCATCTACATGGGAAGTGTGGATTGCAGGCTATTACCAAATGCAATGCGGTCAGATGCTAGAAGCAACATTAGCCTAGCCATTAGCCCAAACAAAGAACCATGTTTCCATGATCCAGGTATACTTATGTGAGTGAGTATTTGAATTACATTTCATATGATTCAATACATAGTAACAAAGTGTGCTCCATTTAAAGTAGAGTGCAATAATTAACTTTACTACATTACACAAAACATTTTATAATTTTGAGACTACAGCAAATAGGTTGTTTGCTATGTTAATAAACAACTGGTTGTCAACAGCCTTGTGGCTATTGTAGTATTTTGAGTGTAGAAAAACAGGGATCTCTAAAGTTGTCCCAGGTGAGGCAGGCACCATGCAAGGGAGGGCCAACGGTACCTAGTTGGTCTAGAGAACTCACCCATGGTCTCTCCCTTCATAACCCATCTATACTACAGCCAAGAGATGGTTTCTTCCATTCAGTCCCCATGCACAGCTAAGAGATGGATTCTCCCATTCAGTCCCCATGCACAGCCAAGAGATGGTTTATCCCATTCAGTCCCCATGTACAGCCAAGAGATTGTTTCTCCCATTCAGTCCCCATGTACAGCCAAGAGATGGGTTATCCCATTCAGTCCCCATGTACAGCCAAGATATGGTTTATCCCATTCAATCCCCATGTACAGCCAAGAGATTGTTTCTCCCATTCAGTCCCCATGTACAGCCAAGAGATGGTTTATCCCATTCAGTCCCCATGTACAGCCAAGAGATGGTTTATCCCATTCCTCCTTTGTTTCCCTTTGACCCTTAACAGTTGAGTGTTGACAGGTTTAGTTGTAGGGGTTAAAGTGGAACTGACAGCATTTTAAATATTTTGCAGATATGAAACAAACAATCAAAATATCAGTAAAAAATATAAAATTCCCAGTTTATGCTACAAAACCAACTTTATAAGAGGTTTTAAAAATAGGTTCTGTTTGACTCTACATTTGATGACGTACACTAAGGCATTGTTGGCAGAATAGAGGTATGCCGTTCAATGCATGATCAATATAATTCCCCAACACATTTCTTAGTCCAAAAAATATTGCTATCAGGTTGTAAATCACAGCTGGCCTGGTACATTTTTTGCTGCCTCTATACAGGATGCACTGTTTCAGTATCAATGACTGAATATTTTTGACGATTGTAACTAAGGCTGGGAATGTCAATACAATCAAACTAGCAAGGGCAATGATCACAAGTCAGTCATAATGTGGCTAATAGGCTAGTGTATCTATGTCGCAAGCTAAAAACTCGGAGCTTAATGTTAGTTAGCTGTGTGATGTCATTGGAGGAGTGGGTGAGTGACTGACTTTTCCCCCTTATATCGTTTTTGGTGGCTATACACAGCTGAACGACTGTTAATCAGTTAGCATATCTCTTGTGTTCGAAAATTCCCTCTTGCTAACTACTCCGATTTCGGAGTACACCCGTTTGAGTGTGCCAGAGCATAGAACAACTGATCAATTTTACGAACTTGCAATACCCGCTGAAAATGACCGGTATCAGTAAACCTAGACAACAAAAAAAGAGTTAATCACTAATGCTCTAGATAACATGTAAACAGCCTAGCTAACATGCTCTACTAGGGTGAGTAAAATGGTCAGAGTGAGGTGTTGGAAGTAGCTACCTAGCAAACTGAAGTTAGCCAATTAGCTTGGTTACAGGCAAGCTGCAGAAGGATGAGTAGGCTACAATTCCACATCGTTTTTCAGTGCAATTTTGATGGCCAACTAGCTGAAAAGGTTTGAGAGGGTTTATCTAATGTTCCTTTGTTAGATTTGAGCTCATCTTGCTGACAAGCATTAGTTGTTGATCGTTGTTGTACATAACTGAGGGAGAGTCTACCTTTTCATGGTTGTTTTTTACCTTTATTTTACTAGGCAAGTCAGTTAAGAACAAATTCTTATTTTCAATGACAGCCTAGGAACAGTGGGTTCCTAACTGCCTGTTCAGGGGCAGAAGGACAGATTTTGTACCTTGTCAGCTCAGGGATTTGAACTTGCAACCTTTCTGTTACTAGTCCAATGCTCTATCCACTAGGCTACCCTGCCGCCCCAATAGGACTGTGAAATTCCCAAATGTAAGAGGACTCCTGTGGTATTGATATATTTGCAAAAATCCATTCAGGTGTATTTCGTGGCTTTTGGCAAATGCTTTTTAATGATCTAAAGTCGCGCTGTTGCAACTGCCTGTAAACACAGTCCAATTCAACGTGAATGATGGCAGCCCTGTGTGGCAAATGGCTTGCTTGTATAAAGGCCTACTGTAGCTCTGGTTGGCTATGGTGCACCGGTCTGCGTAGACTCCGGTCGAGACAGATGTTTTTATTAGGTTTTATTTACTACAGTGTCTATTAATTGTCCAAATGCATGGCTGCTTTCCCACTCTATATTGCTATATAATCTTCACAAATGCCTTAGTATAAGTAATTCCCAAACATTCTAAGAATTCATGAAAATGTGAAAATCACCATATCTAAATGCTCCCATGTAAGATGTTTTTTTTTTAAGTGTCATTGTAACGGAATTCTTCATCCTCTGACGAGGAGTATGAAATGTCGGACCAATGCACAGCGTGGTATGTGTTCATGATGATTTATTTTACTGAACACTGAAAATACAAAATAACAACGTGAAAATAAACGAAAACCAAAACAGTCCTGTAAGGTTCGAAAAACAGAAAATAATCACCCACCAAAACACAGGTGGGAGAAGGCTATCTAAGTATGATTCTCATTCAGAGACAACGAACGACACCTGCCTCTGATTGAGAACCATACCAGGCCAAACACATAAACACACAAACAAAAAGGAACATAGACTACCCACCCCAACTCACGCCCTGACCATACTAAAACAAAGACATAACAAATGAACTAAGGTCAGAACGTGACAGTCATATTCTCCTGGGAGTGTATATGAAAAGATTTGTATAAGATTCATTTTTTTTGCTCAAATGCTGTCAGTTCCACTTTAAGGTTAAACAGTGTTTTGAACAAATCAAAATCAGATCCAATTTTATTTGTCACATGCAGCAAATAGAACCTTAACGTGAAATGCTTACTTACAAGCCCCTAATCAACAATGCAGTTCAAGAAATAGAGTTAAGAAAATATTTACTATAATAATTAAAGTAAAAAATCAAATTAAAAGTAACACAATAAAATAACAATAACGAGGCTATATATAGGGGTACCGGTACTGAGTCAATGTGCGGGGATACAGGTTAGTCAAGATAATTTGTACATGTAGGTAGGGGTAAAGTGTCTATGCATAGATAATAAACAGCGAGTAGCAGCCAATGTAAATAGTCTGGGTGGCCATTTAATTAATTGTTCAGCAGTCTTATGGCTTTGATGTAGAAGCTGTTAAGGAGCCTTTTGGATCTAGACTTGGCTCTCCGATACCGCTTGCCATGCGGTAGCAGAGAGAACTGTCTATGAATTGGGTGACTGAGTCTTTGACAATTTTTTGGCCCTTCATCTGGCACCGCTTAGCATATAGGTCCTGGATGCGTACTGGGCCGTACGCATTACCCTCTGTAGCGCCTTATTGTCGGATGCCGAGCAGTTGCCATACCAGGTGGTGATGCAACCGGTCAGGATGCTCTCGATGGTGCAGCTGTATAACTTTTCCAGAATCTGGGGACCCATGCCAAATCCTTTTAGACTCCTGAGTGGGAAAAGGTGTTGTCGTGCACTCTTCACCACTGTGGTGTGTTTGGACCATGATAGTTTGTTGGTGGTGTGGACACCAAGGAACTTGAAACTCTCGACCCGCTCCACTACAGCCCCGGGGCATGTTCAGCCCTCCTTTTCCTGTAGTCCACGATCAGCTCCTTTGTCTTGCTCACACTGAGGAAGAGGTTGTTGTCCTGGCACCACACTGTAAGGTTTCTGACCTCCTCCCTATAGGGTGTCTCATCGTTGTCCGAAATCAGGCCTACCACTGTTGTATCGTCAGCTAATTTAATGATGGTGTTGGAGTCGTACTTGGCCACGCAGTCGTGGGTGAACAGGGAGTACAGGAGGGTACTAAGAACGCACCCCTGAGGGGCCCTCGTGTTGAGGATCAACATGGCAGATGTGTTGTTGTCTACCCTTACCACCTGGGGGTGGCCTTTCAGGAAGTCCAGGATACAGTTGCAGAGGCAGGTGTATAGTCCCAGGGTCCTTAGCTTAGTGATGAACTTTGTGGGCACTATGGTGTTGAGAAAGGTGCAATGTGGAGTACGATTGAGATTGTGTCATCTGTGGATCTGTTGGGGTGGTATGTGAATTGGAGTTGGTCTAGAGTTTCAGGGATGATGGTGTTGATGTGAGCCATGACCAGACTTTCAAAGCACTTCATGGCTATCTACATGAGTGCTACGGGGCAGTAGTCATTTAGGCAGGTTACCTTCGCTTTCTCGGGCACAGGGGCTTTGATAATGTGCTTGAAACATGTAGGTATTACAGACTCGGTCAGGGAGAGGTTGAAAAAGACACTTGCCAGTTGGTCTACACATGCTCTGAGTACACATCCTGGTAATCCATCTGGCCCCGCGGACTTGTGAATGTTGACCTGTTTAAAGGTCCTGGTTGGTCTGAGGGCATAGCAGATTTCCTTATAAGTGTCCGGATTAGTGTCCTGCTCCTTGAAAGCGGTAGCTCTAGCCTTTAGCTCGGTGCAGATGTTGCCTGTAATCCATGTCTTCTGGTTGGGATACGTACGTACGGTCACTGTGGGGACGTTGTCGTTGACGCACTTGGTGAAGATGCTGGTGACTGAGGTGGTATACTCCTCAATGCTATTGGATGAATCATGGAACATATTCCAGTCTTTGCTTACAAAATAGTCCTGTAGTGTAGCATCGGCATCATCTGACAACTTCTGTATTGAGCAAGTCACATGTAATTGCTGCTTTAGTTGTTGCTTGTAAGCAGGAATCAGGAGGATATAATTATGGTACGATTTGCCAAATGGAGGGCGAGGGAGAGCATTGTATGCGTCTCTGTGTGTGGAGTAAAGGTAGTCTAGAGTTTTTTGTCCTCTGGTTGCACATGTGATATGCTGGTAGAAATGAGGTAAAACGGATTTAAGTTTCCTAGCATTAAAATCCCCGGCCACTAGGAGCGCCACTTCTGGATGAGCATTTTCTTGTTTGCTTATGGCCTTATACAGCACGTTGAGTTCGGTCTTGGTGCCAGCATCGGTTTGTGGTGGTAAATAAACGGCTACAAAAATATAGATGAAAACTCTGTTGGTAGATAGTGTGGTCTACAGCTTATCATGAGGTCCTCTACCTCAGTCCAGCAATACATTGAGTCTTTCTTAATATTAGACTTTGCACACCAGCTGTTATTAACAAATATACCCCCCCCACCCCACCCCATCTTACTAGACGTCGATGCTTGGTCCTGCCGATGCATGGAAAACCCAGCCAACTGTATATTATCTGTGTTGTCGTTCAGCCAAGACTCTGTGAAACACAAGATATAACTGTTTTAGAAGTCCCGTTGGTAGGATTCTCTTGAACGGAGATCATCCAGTTTATTTTCCAGTGATTGCATGTTGGGTTACCCACTCGCTGGCGAATTCTCACAAGGCACCCAGCACTCAGCCCCCTGTATTTCCATCTTTTCTTTACACGAATGACAGGGATTTGGGCCTTGTCTCGGAGAAGCAGTATATTCTTCACGTCGGACTCATTAAAGGCAAAATCTTCATCCAGTTCGAGGTGAGTAATCGCTTTTCTTATATCCAGAAGCTCTTTTTGGTCATAAGAGACGGTAGTAGCAACGTTACTAACAAAGAAAGTTACAAACAACGTGGAAAAACACACAAAATAGCACAGTTGGTTAGAGGCCGTAAAACGGCAGCCATCCCCAGCGGCGCCGTTACCACTAATATTGGCGAATGCGTTCTACAAAGGATAGCATCTTTGTAAAACAATACAAGCCCCATTAATTGTTAAAATATCAACTGAATGATAGGAAATCAACTGATTACAGAATTCGAAAACATACACACTGGTATTATTAATAACTGTGACAAAGACAAAGTGCTTGTGATTGTTGGCAGAGAAATGACATGCTAATTAACACTATTGAAGGTAGAAACTACCTGATTGCTTTCTATTCACCTTGAACATTGCCATTCTAACAGTCTGCAAACTGAGTCTGACACATTTATTCAGATGGATGATGAAAAGATGGAGCCTGAAAAACAAAAACACATTTCATTTAATTGGTCTTTGAGAATTTCTCCTTTTAATTGACCTTAATTTTTCTTTACAACATAATTACAGACGTATTTACTTTGACTCGAATCAGCCAGACACTACTGCATCCCGATTGACACCCTATTCCCTATATAGTGCTCTACTTTTGAACAAAGCCCTATGGGCCCTGGTCAAAAGTGATGCACTATGTAGGGAATAGGGTGTCATTTGGGACGTAGACTCTGTCTGCTTAAGGTCGCTGACCTTGCAATCTGCATAAGGAATTAAACAGGTGATAAAGTGGAGCTTACACCAGTTTAATTACCAATTATCGCCAGATATAACCTGGCAAACAAGTCATGTGGGAGTGATGAAGGTATAGAGTTAATAAGCCCAACAGGGATGTATAAAGGTTAAAGTAATGAAACACACCTGTCTGTCTGTCTGCCTGTCTGTCCGTCCGTCCTTTGAATTGTGAATTCACTCATGCCGCACAGGCAGCACCATGCATGTGTCCCAAATGGAACCGTGTGTACTTTACAGGGCACTACTTTTGAGCAGGACACATAGGGCACTATATATGGAATGGGGTGGCATTTGGCGGTCACGTGTGTTACGGAGCAGAGGGTCACTAGTTTGAGCCCAGTATGAGGCAGTCGAACAGTGGAGGAAGCCAAGCTGCAAGCAGCAGACTGACCCCCATTACACTGTCATGTTACATACAGTAGTAACAAGTGTCTGCTAAGTACCCTATACTTTTCAATGACAACAAAAACAAATTGTATTTGATGTTGTATACTCAAATTAAAAAGGGACCTTGATTTAAAATAATAATCTTGATCACTGCTGAAGTAGGTTTAATCAATCATATGGACTGAATGTAAGTTATTTTGATACTAGCAGGTGAGGTTTGAGGCCATTTGGCTTGACCCAATTGCCAAAACTCAGAAGTAGAACCTGCTTCTCGAATGGCCAAGTCACTTCAGTAGCTCTTTATCCATCCTTTTTACTGTAGTGATTCACAGAGGGGATTAGTTCTATTCAGCATGCACAGAAGTGCCTTCTGAGATATTTTTACTCCAGCATTTATTGAGTAATGTCCACACCACAAACATCTGTCATTTCTGCTTCCAATAAGCTTTCGAAATGCTATTTGCGAACTGAAACTACATTATTAACCAAAGGTCCTTTTTTTCTAGGTAGCAGGCTCTTACAAAAACAATGTTCATATCCAGAGATTTTGATGGATTAGTGAATTGTTTAACATCATGGACCACAGTCATAGAATTAGATTTATTTTATCCAAGGCCAAAGTTAGTTTTTTCCCCTGGAGTTTCCCTGGATGCGGGTTGCAGTGAGACCTTTCTCCATCCTCGCAACAACCCTAACCTGGATGGTTCCCAGTACACAATGCCTGCTTTAAAAAAAAAAAAGTGTGATGAATCAAAGCCTAGTGATCGTCTTCTGAATTTCTATGTGGCTTGTATAAGGCCTATATGAAGTTTGGTTCAGTATGATGCCTTTATTAAGTCTTGATCAGTTTGAAGCCTGTATGAAGTTTTGTATTAATTCAGCCATGTTTCCTTCATCCTTCGCCATGCCCCAGTTTCCAGCAGCAGGGAGCAAGCCAGACATGTTTTATTGAGGGAACATAAACTAGATCCGTAACATAACATGCTCTCAGGACGAATTGAAGGCCTCATAGGTGTTTTAAAGCTTCCGTTCCCCCTGCATTCTACCCCCAGGGGTGTTGTGTTTGTGCTTGGGAGTTATGAGGAATTTTCGAGTAATGAAAAAAAAAAAAAACAACGATCTTTGCCTGCAGTAGCTTGCTGGCTCCCTGGGGAGAGCAAGACAACTTATGAGTGAGGCCTTTCAATAAGGGAGCTTATTATTAATCCTCTCACTGCAGTCACACATGTTAGCTTGGTGTTGTTGGTCGCTTTTCTTTCTACAAAATGTTATGTTTTATCTCAAAAGTCTGTATCCCGTAGTTACACACACACACACACAACACTGAAATGTTTTTCTTCTCCCATCAAGAGCTACAGCAATTAAAGCTAGGCACAGCACAAAATGGTTTAGCAAGCAGGAGCTAATGTGAGCCTTAATTCAATCATTTGATTTCGGGGAACAGCTTTAATTGAATTTGGAGGCCTATTTCAATGAAAATGGGAGGAATCAATGCCTGACTAAATGTTGGTCTTGAATCACTCTACATGTTTTCAGAGAACCCTATGTAAATATCCCATATATTGACACAGTTGTAAGCGTAGTCATCACAGTTTCAAAACCCATCTGTAGTTTACACTCTTATTCTTGTTTGCAGTTTGTTATTCTTCGTGAAAGAGGTCTCCTGAGATCAACTTCATCTAGTCCCCCCCCAAAAAAATGGTGTTTATCCATTATAATCAACTGATGGGTGTGCCAATGATAGCATTATTTATTTACAGTGTTTACCCTACACGGCCCACATAGAGGTCAAATCATGCTCAGATCATGGCCTACAATGTTACCACATGCCTCAGACTCTCTGCAAGGCAAGCAGCCAGACGTGCAGCAAGAGAAAGCTACTTATCTATCAAGTTTAACACCATAGGCCTATAACTGTGGTGGTATAACTGTGGTGGTGCCACACTGCATTGTAAATTTTGGTCTCCTGGTTGAGATCTCTGTTGATCCAAAAGTAGAGATATTTTGACTCTTTGAGGGAATTCCCTCACTCCAACGAAATCCAGATTCAGGATTACCTAGATCCAGGAAGAAAATCCAAATTATTTTGATTGATGCCAAAATCAATTGCCAACGGATTGTCTGAGATTACATTTAATTTCAGTCCTCAACATCAGAGAGGAAGTGAAGTGGTCCTGCGTATTCTCGTGATACGTGCCAACAGTTAATCCCATAATTTCCTGTGATTCCAATAGTCACCAGATGACACTTGACCAGAGAACAGATGTTGCAGGAAGTAAATAATTTATAACATGCACAATCCAACATACACTGATCAGGAGCACATTTCTACCACAATTCATCTTTGGATATGAAATCGGATCAAACATCAAACGCACGTCTTATTCTGTGGAAAAGGCCAATCATTTTTTTGGACTTCGTAGTATTTATTTCCTCATCTGGTCGATGTCCAAAAACTAGGCCTTTAACTAGGCATTTTTTGACAATCTGGTACCAGGTTGGTTTCTGCCTGTGCTGGATTCATGCACAAGTTGTTATAGTGTATTTTGGAGGTCAACTTCTGAGGCGAAATGTGTTTCGTTCAATGGCCAAGACTTGAGGAGGAAAGTTGAACAGACCTACCCAGACCAGGGGCAATTCAGATCATATTCCTTAATTACACTGACACACTCCAGAATCACAGCTAATCAGAGCTGCCAAGTTAGCCCGATCCCAGATCTGTTTGTGTTGTATAGCCAATACCAACATTAGGGCATATAGACAGATAGATAGATTCACTACATGACTAAACGTATGGGGACACCTGCTCATCGAACATCTCATTCCAAAATAATGGGAATTAATATGGAGTTGGTCCCCCATTTTCTGCTATAACAGCCTCCACTCTTTTGGGAAGGCTTTCCACTAGATGTTGGAACTTTGCTGTGGGGACATTCAGCAACAAGAGCATTAGTGAGGTCGGGCACTGATTTTGGGTGATTAGGCCTGGCTCGCAGTTGGCATTCCTATTCATCCTAAAGGTGTTCGATAGGGTTGAAGTTAGGGCTCTGTGCAGGCAAGTCAAGGTCTTCCACACCGATCTCGACAAACCATTTCTGTATGGACCTCGCTTTGTGCACGGGGGTATTGTCATGCTGAAACAGAAAAGTGCCTTCCCTAAACTGTTCCCACAAATTGGATGTAGTCTATCACAGTTCCATCCTCTTTGTCACCAAAGCCCTACATACTACCCACCACTCCAACCTGTAGGCCCTCGCTTCATATTCGTCGCCAAACCCACTGGCTCCAGATCATCTATAAGTCTTTTCTAGGTAAAGCCCCTCCTTATCTCAGCTCACTCGTCACCATAGCAACACCCACCCGTAGCACATGCTCCAGCAGGTATATTTCACTGGCCATCCCCAAAGCCAATTCCTCCCTTGGCTGCCTTTCCTTCACGTTCTCTGCTGCCAATGACTGGAACGAATTGCAAAAATCACTGAAGTTGGAGACTTATATCTCCCTCACTAACTTTAAGCATCAGCTTATCAGAGCAGATTACCGATCATTGCACCTGTACACAGCCCATCTGTAAATAGCCCACCCAACTACCTCATCCCCATATTGTTATTTATTTTTTCTCCTTTGCACCCCAGTATCTCTACTTTCACATCATCTTCTGCACATCTATCACTCCAGTGTTAATGCTAAATTGTAATTATTCCGCCTCTACGGCCTATTTATTGCCTCCCTAATCTTACTACATTTGCACACACTGTATATAGATATTTTTCTATTGCGTTATTGACTGTACGTTTGTTTATTCCATGTTTAATTCTGTGTTGTTTGTGTCGCACTGCTTTGCTTTATCTTGGCCAGGTCGCAGTTGTAAATGAGAACTTGTTCTCAACCAGGCCTACCTGGTTAAATAAAGGTGAAATAAAAAAATAAGTTGGAAACACAGAATCGTCTACAATGCCATTAAATGCTGTCGCGTTAAGATTTCCCTTTACTGGAACTAAGGGGCCTAGCCTAAACCATGAAAAACAGAGTCAGACCATTATTCTTCCTCCACCAAACATTAGTTGGCACTATGCATTGGGGCAGGTAGCATTCTCCTTGGATCCACCATAGCCAGATTTGTCCATCGGACTGCCAGATGGTGAAGCGGGATTCATCACTCCAGTTAACGCGTTTCCACTGCTCCAGCGTCCAATGGCTCTACACCACTCCAGCCGACGTTTGGCATTGCGCATGGTGATCTTAGGCTTGCGTGTGGCTGCTGGGCCGTGAGCTCTTCAGTGAGGCCATTCTACTGCCAATGTTTGTCTTTGAAGATTGCATGGCTGTGTGCTCGATTTTATACACCAGTCAGCAATGGGTGTGGTTGAAATATCTGAATGCACTAATTTGAAGGGGTGTACACATACTTTTGTATATATCATGTACTTTGCACAATCAATTCTAAAAGCATTGGATTGGTCAAGGCACACTTTGGGAGGAAGTGGAGCTAATTGGGACTAAACCATGGACTTTGGACAAAACTCACCTTCCTTACCTGCCATATGTTGTTGTAGTATAAAAAGTACTGGTTGCTGTTTCTGCGGTGAGCCAGGAGCCTGCTGAGAAGTGCAAGCGCCTAGCAAAATGTTCAGCTGTCTGAGCTTTGAGAAACAGTGAGATCACACAGAGCATGAAAGGTTCATGCTCTCAGCATACAGATGGCAGTGCCAATGCAGGTATGGTTGGAAATAACAGTAAATGTATAATTCTCTCTCAGGATGTGACAAAAGAAAGTGTTAGCTACCTTGCCACCACCTGCAACGTCTGGCACCTCTGTCGTCTTTGCCAATTAAAAGACAGAAAAAGTGGGGAAGCCTTCCCGGGCTCTCGTTTGCACAATGTTCGTTTACATAAAATAGGACCATCTGTTCTGAAAACATTACTTTTTTAAATTTTTACTGTGACTTGAATGTGTTAATGCTGTGAAGCTGGGTTTGTATGCCAATCGATTTCCTTTTTTTGGCTTTTGGCTTACGCACTCATACTGTAGCTCTATCGCCGTGTACATCCACTTTAGATGAAAAAATGGTCCTGTGAAGCTCAGTTGGTAGAGCATGGTGCTTGCAATGCCAGGGTTGTGGGCTTGATTCCCATGGGGGACCCGTATGAAGAAGTATAAACCTGTATCACCTGCTCTGGATAAGAGTATCTGCTGAAATGTAAATGTCTAATTCTGATTACACTACTCTATGGTCCTTCCCTGTCTGTATTACATCAATAAACCAAATAGCCAGGCATCTAAAATCACATCATTAATGGCACTTTCCACACGGAGACTCCCCTGGCACGAGCCAGAGTTTACATATGTTTATGCTGTTTGCATTTGTTTTCATTGGCACTGGTGGACACACACGCACAAACACAAACACAAACACACACACTGTTCAGGGGGTAAGGCCACTGCAGGGGCTAGAGAGTTTACTCTACCCGTGTCTGGCATTGATGCATGCGTTTGAGAACAGCCAGCGTGCGGCGTTAAGGGGATGATGGATTAACAGCAAATGAGACATTTTTACAAATGCTGCCTGGACCCTGAGCTGAGCGCTTTCAGAGTGGCTGTGTCTTTGTGCGAGCTGATGACCACTCAGCAAGCAGCCAGTAGCCCATCACAATGTTTGCCTCTGGAGCAGCCCACTAGCCCCCCGTTCAAACTGTAAGCCTCCCTGCCAGGGATCACAACAGATGGTGAACATGTGGACTGAATACGCCAATGAATCTTCAGTGATTTCTGTATAAAGATGAGCAACAAAGAGTGTACCCTCTGGTCACACACTGGTTGAATCAGCGTTGTTTCAATGCAATTTGTCAATGTATTGTGACGTGGAATCTACTTGGAAAATACATTGGATCTTTGAAAAACAGTAATCAACTCTTGTTTTGATGGTGACATTTCAACTATAGCATTATGCAATCATTGTCACCAAGTTTTAACATAGACAAACCTTTTAAAAAATATGCTACATTTGTACCTTTAAAATGATCAGTAAAACTATCAGAAAAAACTATAGCCTGGGCATCACCTCCTACTGGATAATTGATATACAGCTACCCTTTAGTTTCTCATCCAGGGTTTTAACCAAGCCCTGCTTAGGGCTGTGATATTTGTCACTGAGTATCACCAATGTGCTTCAAGGAAAAGAATGTTGAGAGATCTCCACTGAAAACTAAAGAGATCCATTCCAAAGGGTAGGTTTCACAGAGCAAATGACATGTAACCATACTTTATCACTCATATTTCATAAATAATGCTAATTAGAATTAATACAATAGGCCTAGGGTTTCAAGCTCCGGTTGATTTCATATGTAATGACGTTTTGTCAAATTGATATGTCTTTGGTTGTCGGCGCAACCAATTGATCAACATTTGAAGGAGTATCTTCTGCTTGGATAGTTCCATCATTGCCACTGACTTAGTCTGTGTCACGCCCTGATCTGTTTCACCTGTTCCTGTGATTGTCTCCACGCCCATCCAGGTGTCGCTGATTTCCCCCAGTGTATTTATCCCTGTGTTTCCTGTCTCTCTGTGCCAGTTCGTCTTCCATGTTTAAGTCAAGTCAAACAGCGTGTTTTTCCGGTACTCCTTTTGCTATTCTCCTTTTTCTAGTCTTCCCGGGATTTGACCCTTGACTGTTCTCTGGACTTTGTACCCGCCTGCCTGACCATTCTGCCTCCCTGACCATTCTGCCTCCCTGACCATTCTGCCTGCCTCCCTGACCATTCTGCCTGCCTGCCTGACCATTCTGCCTGCCTGCCTGACCATTCTGCTTGCCTTGACCATTCTGCCTGCCTGCCTGACCATTCTGCCTGCCTTGACCATTCTGCCTGCCTTGACCATTCCTCCTGCCTGACCATTCTGCCTGCCTTGACCACGAGTCTGCCACTCTGTACCTCCTGGACTCTGATCTGGTTTTGACCTTTTGCCTGTCCTTGACCATTCTCTTGCCTACCTCTTTGGAATAATAAACATGTTAAGACTCCAACCATCTGTCTCCTGTGTCTCCATCTGGGTCTCGCCTTGTGTCATGATAGTCTGACTTTAATTCCAGTTGGTCTACAAATGTATAATTGATATGTTGGATTCACGTCTTCATATCAACCAAAACAAAAGTTAAAGAATAGGGTTAAATTAAACTTAATTTAAAGTGCGTTTAAAGTTTGATTCAATTTAGTCCTATTCTTTAACTTCAAATACGACAACATTTTTGGTTGAGATAGAGATGCGAAACCAACATATCAATTATTAATGTGTAGACAAACTGGAATTGAAGTCATAAGTCAGTGGCACAGATGAAACTATCCAAGCAGAAGATACATCTCTTTCAAAAGTTGATATTTGGTTGCATTGACAACCAAACACAAGATAATATAACTTTTGAAGTAGCCTTAATATTAGGAGATTTATTGTATCTTACAAACTAACGTAACATTAAATGTATATTTACATGTTGGTCATTTAGTAGATGCTCGTATCCAGAGCGACTTACAGGGGCAATTAGAGTTAAGTGCCTTGCTCAAGGGCACATTGGCAGTTTTTTCACCTAGTCAGCTAACGCATCCATGACTACATTTTGAGGTTACTGTAACTGTACATTTCTTCCTATGTAATAATATAAAGCGTGCATGTTCAAGATAGCATGCATAGGTTGTTGTCGAGATCTTCACAATTGCTGTAATAATCTGTACAGAACCTCGAACGGCATTGGTCAATTGCTCCGTGTACTTTTCATGTAATCTCAACTGCAATCCGGTTTGGTTCTGCTATTAGATGAAGCACAGTCATAACACATTCATCTGACATTGTATTCCCATTTGTACTTTGCTGTGCTTTTAAATGGTTGAAAGCACAGTGATGTAAACCAATAATCAGACATTGTTTTTCCTTTGGGACAGTGGGACAGTGGGAAATTTAGCAAACTTTTGGCTGTCTTTTTGAGTGGGTGAATATAGGTTGCAATCTCATTGATCAACGTCTCAACCAAATATTACCCAATTATCCACGGTAAAATTTTATGGTGTGACCAGTGGGTAGAATTGTTCCAATTTCATTTCAGCAAGCCATGACACCAACCTATACAGACACATTCTTTATCCATTTTGCTGGTCTCTTGTGTCTATTAAATAGAACACAACATTTTATTTGCAACTTTGTGTAGAAAACCAATGGATTTGGCTCATGATAAAAATAATTTGTGTGGTCATCTTCGAAATTTAATCCAGTCCTCCATGAAAGCAAATGTAAATGCCTGGAGTTTGCTAAACGGCATTGGCACTTGGATTGGAACTTAGATAACATAAAAAATACAGCTATTTGGCCATGCACCACTGTGGTGGGTGTGGCGCTGAAATACGGATGCATAAACACAGAATAACCCCAAACCTACACTCTTTGATTGTCCTGGGGCCTTCCAGGGTGTGTCAACTTTATGCTCTATCACTTCCCCAAAGTCAATGAATTGAAGGTTAGCCACCTCTGTGTTTTGATTGTTTGAAGATGCGTTTGCCATATTTATCTTGGCATTGTGTTTACTTTCATCAGAAGTCAGTAGTGGAATACTGAACTAATCAATCAGTAGTTTTCTTTAAAGATACAGCATCTGGAATGGTAGAGATGCCATGTTATTCTAGAACAGCTGTAACATATTCCTCATAGCAGCACACTGAAGCATGGTTGTTACTATTCCCCTAATTATAATCGTAACAATTAGACAGGGTTTATCGAGGCAGAAAATTAAGATTCACAGCCTACCGTGCGACCTCATCTCAAGTTTGAATATATATATTGAATTGCACCGAATATGTGTTCGGTGCAATTCAATTATCTCTCTTCTGTGCCTTCCAGGGATAAAAGGAGGGCAGAATTAAACAAAATCATGCAGTCTGCAGCTGTTCAAATGAGGTCAATAAAATAAACAGTGTGGCAGACAAAGTGATTAGCAGTAAAACTAATAGAATGTGGAATATTTTATGTATTTAGAAAGCAAGTTGTTTTATTTCTGCTTCCATTTTGGCTCTCTATTTGGCATGGCTGGCAATACTGTATATACAGTGGTACTAGTATCTTAGGAAGCTACAGGGAGTAAATTGGTAAACACCCTTATCTGTCCGTTATGTGATGTTTGTTTGATCATAAATTGCATTCAGTGGCGTAGTCTAATCTACATTTCATTTTCTCTCTTTGAAAACTGAACGGAGAAACTGAAATGATCTTGGAGGAAACAGAATATTTATTAACGAGGCACCACCCTATGAACGTTATTTTTCTTCCCACTTCCCAGAACTGCAGCCATCTTCCAAGAACCTCTGATGTTATCCAGACCCAGCCACTCTCCAGTCCAATCAATGATAGCCTCCTCTCTCCTCCCTTATCTCCTTCAGGCCGTTCTCGAAGAAAACAGAAGAGCTCCATAGACTGAAGAACAGCTCAGTGTGATTGTGGGGGCTGTTGTACTGTGCCATTGTGAGGCCTTTTTTTTCCGACGCCAAAAATAGGAAGAGGAGGTACGCTAGCCTAGTCATATGGGATACTGGATCCCCTCTGCTATGAATGCGATATTCAGAAAGGATTTTGCATAATTCATTGATTCTGTTATTTCGGAGAGTGATCCTCAAAGTGTAATGAGAGGACCCCCTTAATTTGACAGGCCTGTGAAGACAGTAGTGTGAAACCAACTGCTTTTCGTTTGGGACTCTCCCTCTCTCTCTCTCTTTGTGGGACGCGTTGATATCAGGATGATAATGAGGACTCTCTCTTTTCAAAATAATGGATTCGTTAATAACCAGTCTGGGAGGACTAGTTCAAAAGCCTTTATGATCTAAGAGCGAGCGTAGCAGCTTGTTGCCGAGGTTTCCAAACGAGAGATACTGGTGATTTATTTAGGTCACCGTGGATAAAACACCATGCTGTTGTTGCTGGACAAAATCATTTCAGTAGTTTGGGAAATACAGCAGAGAGAGAGAGAGAGAAAACAACACAAACTACTTTGAAAGTAAGTTGTGACTGGTGAAATGTCGACAACACTCAAATGTCGCAATTAAGCGATTCAACATATTTATTGCCGCTGGGATCTGCTCCATGTATATTTATCAGACACAACAGCCTCTTTCGTGTGTGTGTCTGTGCCAGTGGGATTGAGCCAAGCACTGATGGTCATAGTTGTTGTTTGTTTGTTGTTGCAGCAGTAGGTGTGATACATAAAACATTAGTGTGATGGTGTTTCTGTATAGAATTCAGGACTACTTTCTCTCTTGTGCAGTGCCAACTAAGTTGTGAAAATGATATGTGTGGGGGGGGGATCAATACATTGTTCAAGAAGATGTTATGACACCGATAAAGAATTTGGATAGACTGTGAAAGTCTAACCACATTTTGAAAATAAACAACATGGAAGACACCAGACATTTTCCCCTCATGACAGTAGTCATCAGTCACCTGCAAGGTCTCTTCCCAGCAATTTATCCACCTAAATATCTAGGCCATACTGTGCAAATCATGTGTTAGCAGACCAAATAAAATATTCACCTCATCCAACATTCAATCATGCAGTTCCTTAATACAACAGACACAGTAGACGGAGACCAAATTGCATGACTATTAGCCAACATCCAGCTGTATCGTGCCTTTCCAGGTCTGTTCAGAATGAATTTGTTGTGGCCAAATAAGTGGGGAGAAATGGGAGTGGTAGTACGGATGCTGGGGTCCCCATGTGGGTCACCTCTCAGGCAACAACCCAGACTTAGTCTGCGTCCCAAATGGCACCCTATTCCCTACATAGTGCACTACTTTTGACCAGGACCCATAGGGTAGTGTCCCTCAAAAGTAGAGCATCATGTAGAGAGGTTCCATTTAGGATGCAGTCCTAGACAGCTGCACCTCAGCCTCAAACAGCTGGGGAGAGAAAGACTATTAGCAGGCAATTTAACCCCCATCCCTCCATCCTCCCTCCTTCAGACACCTTCACGCTTTCCTGATGAACTGCTTTTGTCGCTTATAAGTTCTATGTACCGCAGATCGGTGTACCTGCACTCTGATAGGCACGTGCAACCTGGCTATAATGCATGGAATGTATGTACAGTATGGAATATGGAACTTCACCCATGTTAGTCAGGTGAAGTGGTGATGTCATAGGGACTGATTGTGATTAAGAGCAGGTCTAATCTACCTCTCTACTTGGGTGAATACCGAAAGAATGTTGATACGTACACTACTGGTCAAACGTTTTCGAACACCTACTCATTCAAGGGTTTTCTTTATTTTTTACTACTTTCTACATTGCAGAATAATAGTGAAGACATCAAAACTATGAAATAATGCATATGGAATCATGTAGTAACCAAAACAGTTTTAAACAAATGAAAATATATTTTATATTTGAGATTCTTCAAATAGCCACCCTTTACCTTGACGACAGCTTTGCACACTCTTGGCATTCTCTCAACCAGCTTCATGACGTAGTCACCTGGAATGCATTTCAATTAACAGGTGTGCCTTGTTAAAAGTTAATTTGTGTAATTTCTTTCCTTCTTAATGCATTTGAGCCAATCAGTTGTGTTGTGACAAGGTAGGGGTGGTATACAGAAAATAGCCCTATTTGGTAAAAGACCAAGTCCATATTATAGCAAGAACAGGTCAAATAAGCAAAGAGAAACAATAGTCCATCATTACTTAAAGACATGAAGGTCAGTCAATACGGAACATTTCAAGAACTTTGAAAGTTTCTTCAAGTGCAGTCGCAAAAACCATCAAGCACTATGATGAAACTGTCTCTAATGAGGACTGCCACAGGAATGGAAGACCCAGAGTTGCCTATGCTGCAGAGGGTAAGTTCATTAGAGTTACCAGCCTGAGAAATTGCAGCCAAAATAAATGCTTCACGGAGCTCAAGTAACAGACACATCTCAACATCAACTGTTCAGAGGAGACTGTGTGAATCACGCCTTCATGGTCGAATTGCTGCAAAGAAACCACTACTGAAGGACACCAATAAGAAGAAGAGACTTGTTTGGGCCAAGAAACACGAGCAATGGACATTAGACCGGTGGAAATCTGTCCAAATTGGAGATTTTTGGTTCCAACTGATCTTCGCATATGTATTTCCCACTGTAAAGCATGAAGCAGGTGTGTGGGTTCTTTGCTGGTAACACTGTGATTTATTTACAATTAAAGGCAAACTTAACCACATATGGAAATATGTGTTATTTCATAGTTGTTATGTCTTCACTATTATTCCACAATATAGAAATAGTAAAAATAAAGAAAAACCCTTGAATGAGTAGGTGTTCTAAAACTTTTGACCAGTAGTGTATATTTAGAGAAAGCTTTTTTTTCTCCACACTCCTGTCTAGAATAGACCCTGGAAAGAGTACAATACTGCATCCTACAATGTCTGCATTTAATGTAACAAAAATAAACAAGCCAACAGAGAGAAATAGGAGGAACAATACTCACTGGTATCACAGGAGGCTGCTGAGGGGAGAATGGCTCATAATAATGGCCGGAAAGGCGCAACTGGAATGGCAACAAACACCTGGAAACCACTTGATTGATGTACAGTGTTTGATACCAATCCACTGATTCCGGTCCAGTCACTCCAGCCTTTTTCCCCCCAATTATGTTGCCACCAACCTCATGTGACGGGTATATAAGCCATCATTCAGTCCGACTATAATTGAATGTCAGGACAATCACTGACATTCCTCCATGCCAGTCTCATTGTCAGTGCATTGTTAAGTCCAGGGAATGAGTGCTGGGAAAATGTTCTTTATTAAAATGCGGATCCATGTGTATACACAGAAAATAAAGACGAAAGTCCCGGTGAGAGGTTTGGCACAGAATCTGAATGAAAACAGAAAACCCAAAGCCTTTCTTGGCTAGTCATTTCCCTTGGTAGTGATGTGGATACATGTCCAAGTCAGCTAGATGAATGGCTATAGGGGAGATAAGCTAAGAAATGCAGTTCCTGTTCCTCTAGTTGTGTAGAATAATCCTAGCGCTGCATCTATCATGCCTCCCATTGAAATGAACAGATTGACTCCCACACAAGCAGCACGAAGAGGATAGATAAAGCATTGCTTCTCCTTGCCGTGACAGTTATTTATTGACCGTGGCTAAGGAGGGAGGGAGTGGATGGAGTAGGAAATGTATAAAACCATGGGATTAGTAAGGTAAAGACCATGGCTTACAGCTAACCCTGCTGCCACAGGCACAAGGACCTGTTGAGACATGTATGTGGTATTCACTTGCTCTTATCTGCAACCGTGGACATAATGACGTGAATTTGTAATTGATCTACAATGTGATACTGGTGAATGTGTCATTAAACATTATCTGTGTTTAGAATAAGGGGTCAGAACATTTATTTTTGTTCAAATGTATTTTTGTTACCTTTTCTAAATGCACTTTTCCTTCTTTCCCTCCATTGTCCTTATCCAGCTGGAGAGTGATAAAACTGTTTAGGTTTTTGTTGAGGATGCCACTCAGCTTCTGACCTTAAACTGTTCATTCCCTTTCTCTCTCCCTGGGTTTGTAAAATGGAGAACTGCTGGGCTGAATTGAATCTGCCCTGAGTAATTCTGTCAAACAGCAGGAGTTTCTCAGGGAAAGAAAATTCCCCTAGCTGACAATGGAGGAGGAGTGATCTGCCCTGAAACAGCCTTTTCAATCTCAACTTCAGCTAGCTAAGGCTTGTAAAGCCGATATGTGATGACTCCATAGTCGGCGTTACGGATTGGCTAATGGAAAATGCTCCCATATATTTTTCGACGAACCTGGTCTTGTCAATACTTTCTTCGCTCATCCGTATATTTATATGTACATATTCTCATTCACCGTTTTAGATTTGTGTGTAGTAGGTAGTTGTTGGGGAATTGTTAGACTACTTGTTAGATATTGTATATTGTAATCTCCAGTTGCAGGTGATTCTCCTAAAAAAACATCAAAAATTCATAAAGATATTAAATCCATGGTTCCTTGGCATCTTAGCTGCCGCACATCTAGCATTTCCCAACATCTTTGCAGGGACTTTCTATGCGAAGATGCCAGGGCACATGTAGCAGATGACACCGCATCACACAGTACCACCAAAACAAAGATCTACGCATGCAAGAGGCATTTCCTCACTCGATACAAAACATGGATTTAATAACTTTCCAAATGTTCTCTGTTTTTTGTAGAACCACCTGCAAATGGACGCATACATTTATAAGATACACTTTTTCCCGAATCAAGAATGAAGAAAGTATCGCCAAGACCAGGTTAGTTGAAAAGTATTTGACATCGTTTTCCATTAGTCAAGCCGTAAAACGTCGACTATGGAGTCATCACATATCGACGTTACAAGCCGGAAATAGGGTGCCATTTGGAACACAAGTGTCTTCACTGTGTATGAGGATCTATGTTGAAGAACCCTTAGCACTAAGTTTTGTAGGGCAAAACAGATTACAAGTGCGCGTTCGTGAGAGTCTCAGCTTATCATGGTGGGTCATAACCGTTCGGACTTTACTGATGTTTTCATGAGAAGAACAGTTTTCGGGTCTACCCTTGTCTCACAAACACTGCTCTAGTTCAGCCCCCATCAATCGCACAGGCCTGTGGTCGGCATCAGTGGAAGCAGAACAAACTAGATTCAGTCGCGGGACGATTGTTTCTTGAGTGGATGGCCGAGGGGCCGGAACATAATGACCAATAATTTGTAGACTTCAACGAAGCCCAAAACAGATATGTTTGACTAAAACATAATCATTTCAAACCAATTGTTGTTTCAAAATTCAAAAGGCACTCGCACATCTGAGCAATCTCTTTGCAGGTGCATGGCAACAGTACAACTCTGTATAGAAAAGAAACGGACAGAAATACTCTATTACAGGGGGACAGCTTCCATCCCGAGCCATTAAAAAGAGGACTTCCAAGAAGCCAATGTTTTAGACTGTGCCGTATATGCCACTCCACAGAGGATTATCTAGACAAAGCAGCGGAGATGCGCATGAGGTTTCTAAGAAGAGGCTATTCGCCACAATGTGTGGATGAAGCTCTTAATTTGGCATTGGGAAAAACACGAGATGAACTGTTACAAAAAAGACCCGCTAAAGCTAAAGAACACGCCGTAATGTTCACAACCACATATACTTTGAATTTGCGAAAAGTGGGAGGTGTGGTCAAGAAACACTGGCATATTTTATCATAGGACCCAGCTTTGCCAGCCGAATTTAAAAGTCCACCACTTATTGTGTATAGGAGAGGTCGCAATTTACTCGATAAATTGGTTCATGCCAACTGCCAGCCACAAAAGAAAATCAGCCAGGATCTTTTACGCCCTCTGCCAAATGGTAACTATAAATGCAGAGGATGCGCACAGTGCAACAATATGATGAAGTGTGAATATTTCTGCCACCCACACACAGGAAAACGGTTTCAAATAAATGACATCATTACGTGTTCTACCACCCATTGTATTTACATTATTAAATGTCCATGTGGGCTCTGCTATGTGGGTAAAACCTCCCGCTCTCTCAAACAGAGAATTAGTGAACATAAAAGTTCAATCAGGAGAAACGACAGGGATTATCCAGTCGCAGTACATTTTAATGACCTAAAGCATGACATTTCTACCTTCAGATTTTGTGGCAGTGTCCTCATTGTGGTTTTATGGACATGTTTAAAGCGTCTTATTGATACACTTTTGTAGTGTTTGTGAGATGCAAGTTATATTTGGTGGAACGGATGTGGGTGGGGCTAGGTCTACATAAGGTTGCTAATTTAAAAAAATTCACAAAAACTCTGACGAAGGCCGCGAGGCCGATCCGTAAACTTATTAAATATCAGTGATACTACTAAGAGCAGTGTGCGGTTTCCTTTTTCCTTCATCAGGAATTGTTGTTTCAGAATGCGTATTTTAATCTATAAATAATTGTGGGAGAGTGGAATCAAATGAAGTTTATTGGTTGCGTACACAGATTTGCAGATGTCGCAAGTGCAGCGAAATGCTTGTGTATCTAGCACTAAACAGTGCAGTAATAATATAATAGAGGTGCCCCTATTTAGTGAATTATTGTAGCCATGTGATTGTGAACTGTGAGCTGATTGGTCCTGTCATGACGTTGGCCTGGGGGGTAGGTTTATGACAGTCATAAATATCTCTTCCCCCCTTTTTCCTCTCTCTACCCTACTGAGGTTACATTTGCAAAACCCTTGGGTAACATAGAGATTCGGGGAACATCAGAAGGTGGGGGGAAATTAACTATATTCTGGTAATGCGACCAATTGAACATATGCGGTGGTACTTAATGAATATGATGTCAGTTCGGTTGTCATCTGAGACATTCTCATCAATGATAAGATGACATAAACTCTACAGTGGAAAGTCTACACATCAGAGTTATCGGATTCACATGGAATTGTTGTTCAATTTAAATGTTTGAATATGAAATAATTTGTGATGGGATGAAATGTGATTTTAGCTTCTAAAATGTGAGATTTGGGTTTTCATAAGATAGGGCTGCTCATTCAGTGGCCTGCCCCTGTGAAGGGACATGGGCTATAAAACTTTTCAAACACGCCCTCCTCTCCCTTCCTATATAAGCCCTTGACGACAATATAACTTCCTGTTCCGAGGATGTAGGATGACGGTCCTATGTCAGAATGGTTCAGATAATAACTATAGAACGAAGCCAACATCAGCGTGAGCTTTGGTTGCGAATGGTATGAACTTTGAACTCTTATTCACTACAGAAGTGATACCTCCTAGCCATTGAGTTAGCAACAGGGGTTAGGAAGGAACAGACAGAGTATCCCGTCTATCACCCAACAACGTTACTACAACGTATTCAATTGACAACCAGAGACATTCTTCAAAGGACTCGGTTGGGCAACACGGCCTTCCATCTACCACCAACCTCCCAAAGCACAGCTCAGAGTAAATATTTATTGCATTTTCCTTTTCCAAATGGGCGGTAATTTAGAATGCATAAGATACTGTATATACGATAGCACAGCTTCACCTTTGTTCCTGTCTTCCCGCTCCTTCACTCAAACCAGACCCTTTTCCTTTGTGTAACAAGCTGTCATATCTGTTCCGCCCGCTAGGGACGTTTTCCTTTATGACGTAATTTGTAATCAAGTTCTGATTTAATTATGTGTTTGTGTAATTCTGTGTGATTAGTTAGGTATTTAGTAAATAAATAATTAAACCTAATTTTGCATTGCTGATTCAAATTGTTAGCCAGGGTTCGTGCAGATAACCAAGAATTTACAACTTTCAGATGACACTGAAGTAAGATGACGACTGATATTGATGTAAAATATTACTAGGTCTTTAAGAGTTTATTCGGAAGATAACAGCTCTATAAATATTATTTTGTGGTGCCCGACTCTCTAGTTAATGACATTTACATGATTAGCTCAATCAGGTGATATTAATTACGGAGAAATTATTTTATAGAATAGCATGTCATATCACTTAATCCGGCATAGCCAAAGACACGACAGTCCGTTTGAATGAATTGTTTGTGTGTTCTGATTGGTTGCAGGTGTGACTGGAGAATGAACCGCCACCTGCTTGTTACGCGATTGTCTAAATATAATGTTAATACAGTACATTAGCGTCCCTTGTTATTGTTGGACTCTTAATAACCCTTAGAGTCTAAAGGCCTGGGGCTGGGTTTCTTCTAAGCTAACATATGGAATTGTTTTAAGATTGCCATACATTTAGCTATTTGATTTTAAAGTATACTGCCTTACTGCGATTAGCCCATAGAAACGCATTGAATAACAGTGTGTGTCTGGACACGACCACATCTGTGTCTGGTCCTGCACAGAGAGAAGTTATTGTGTTTCTGAATTAATTTCGTCTAGACAGACATGAGTATTTCCTGCAACTCAGCTCTCTGGAGCCTTGCCACGTGCACACATGCATCTCTATAAAAATGTTGAGTCAATGAAGGAAAGCCTGACAGGCTCTAAAATTGATTTGATTCGCTCTTGTAAAAAGACGGTTCATATGGTATGATCTTTCTCAGAGAATATTCATAGCCAACCTGGTCTCAAAGCTTTTCATATTACTCTGTTACTAAATCTGAAACACCCTAGTATGATAAGTTACGTATCATATCGTATGTATTCATTTGTGGATGTCCATCACTCATTTCATATGATATGTAACAAATTACAATTCATATTATATGTTACGAATATGCAAATGTTCAATATGTTTCGAATTTGCTAAACGTGCAAAAATGTATGATATGTTACGAATTCTAACTAGGTGGCTAATGTTAGCTAGCTCACTAACATTAGCTAGGCTAGTGGTCAGGGGTTAAGGTTAGGCTTAAGTTTAGGAGTTAGGTTAAAGGGTTAAGATTAGGTTTAGGGGAAGGGTTAGCTAAAAGGGTTACGGTTTGGATTAGGGGAAGGGTTAGCTAACATGCTAAGTATTTGCAAAGTAGCTAAAAAGTAGCAATTAGTTGAAAAGTTGCTAATTAGCTCAAATGATAAAGTTGTCTGTGATGCGATTCAAACTCGAAACCTTTGAGTTGCTAGTCGTTTGCGTTATATTGCCACCTATCCACCCCAACCAACCTCCCTCCTTTCGTTTTCTCCGTAAGTAACCATCTGTCTTATATTAACATACCAAACGTAACAAATAAAACTAAATAAAGAGTCACAGATTTACATATCAGAATAACATGAAGTGCTCTGTGACCAGGTTTCAACGTCTCAGATTTACGTCCAGAGTGATACGAACTGCACTTAGACCAGGTTGCAACAGCTCTTCTTCTACAGAGTGTAATAGTTCACAGACTGTTTATTTGATCCTCATGCTTATGTGTAGTGTACATAAGATAATGGTTGATGAGTAGCCTCATATGTCCAAGTTTATATAATGCTCAATGGATGGGTTAAGAGTAGTTTGAAATGGCACAGTTCCATTATAAACTCAGCTTATCACCCGGTCTCTGTGAGACCTGTCCCATATTTGGGATCGTTATAAATACACTGCACATAGACAGTGGGAAATAGTTTGCTTCAACAGTGCATACTTGACTATTTGAATGTTAAGAATGTGTGCTATTATATGAGGTTGGACTTGTATCACACAAACATAATGTTAAAGCTGACTGGGTGTAGTCCAACACATTTTGGTCACCACTGCTTTGCCCAAGTTATTAAAATGTAATGAGAGCTGTTGTTCAAGGTTTATTAATGTCTTTATTGTCACAGAAGACATTTTCAATGTATTTTATTTTACAACTGTAATCTGTAACACTAAACTCACGGCCGGTAAAATCTTATAGATAAATACTGTAGCTAGATGAGTCGAGGATCATACCATACATGGAGATTTCACTGTATTTTGGCCTAATGCCCACTTATTTCGCTCAGATGAGAGAGTGAGAGAGAGAGAGAGAGAGAGATTCTAACTGGCTATACTTACACTTTTTAACATCATCCTTGGCTCTGGCATCTTCCACAATTTTTGGAGCCAAGAAATGATCATCCCAATCCACTAAAGTGGAGACAAATTTGACCCCAATAACTACCGTGGGATATGCATCAACAGCAACCTTGGGGAAATCCTCTGCATTATCATTAACAACAGACTTGTACATTTCCTCAGTGAAAGCAATGTACTGAGCAAATGTCAAATGGGCTTTTTACCAAATTACCATACGACAGACCATGTATTCACCCTGCGCACACTAATTGACAAACAAACAAACAAAGGCAAAGTCTTCTCATGCTTTGTTGATTTCAAAAAAACTTTAGACTCAATTTGGCATGAGGGTCTGCTATACAAATTGATGGAAGGTGGTGTTGTGGGAAAAACATACAACATTATAGCATCAATGTACACAAACAGCAAGCTTGCGGTTAAAATTGGCCCAAAAAACACATTTCTTTTCACATGGCCGTGGGACGAGACAGAGATGCAGCTTAAGCCCCACTCTCTTCAACATAGAAATCAACGAATTGCCTAGGGCACGAGATCAGCACCCGGCCTAACCCTACTAGAATCTGAAGTCAAATGTCTACTGTTTGCTGATGATCTGGTGCGTCTGTCCCCAACCAAGTAGGGCCTACAGCACTTAGATCTTCTGCACAAGATTCTGTCAGACCTGGGCCATGACAGTACATTTCAGTAAGACAAAATAATGGTGTTCCAAATACAAATTCCATCTAGACACTGTTGCCCTAGAGCACACAAAAAACGATACATACCTCGGCCGAAACATCAGCTCCACAGGTAACTTCCACAAAGATGTGAACGAGCTGAGAGATAAGGCAAGAGGGGCCTTCTATGCCATCAAAAGGAACATAAAATTTGACATACTAATTAGGATCTGGCTAAAAATACTTTAATCGGTTATAGAACGCATAGAACAAACAAGAATTTACAAAATGGGACAAACACCAATATCTGCAAAGACATCTCCCATGTACATTGTAAAACATCAAATAATGCATGCAGAGCAGAATTAGGCCAATACCCACTAATTATCAAAATCTAGAAAGGAGACGTTAAATTTTACAACCACCTAAAAGGAAGCAATTCCCAAACCTTCCATAACAAAACCATCACCTACAGAGAGATGAACCTAGAGAAGAGCCCCCTAAGCAAGCTGTTCCTGGGGCTCTGTTCCCAAACCCAAACAGACCCCCCAGAGCCCCAGGATAGCAACAAAATTAGACCCAACCAAATCATGAGAGAACAACAAAAGACAGAGCAAACTAGAATGCTATTTGGCCCTAAACTTAAGGAAAGCTTTGACTATGTACAGACTCGGTGAGCATAGCCTTGCTATTTAGAAAGGCCACCGTAGGCAGATCTGGCTCTCAAGAGAAGACAGACTATGTGCACACTGCCCACAAAATGAGATGGAAACTGAGCTGCACTTCCTAATCTCCTGCCAAATGTATGTCCATATTAGAGACACATATTTCCCTTAGATTACACAGATACACTAAGATCTCGAAAACAAACCCAATTTTGATAAACTCCCATATATGTTGTGTGAAATACCACAGTGTGGCATCACTACAGCAAGATTTGTGACCTGTTTCCACAAGAAAAGGGCAACCAGTGATGAACAAACACCATTGTATATACCAATATTTTTATTATTTTGGAACTTTTGTGAGTGTAATGTCTACTGTTCGTTTTTATTGTTTATTTCACTTTTGTTTATTATCTAGTTCACTTGCTTTGGCAATGTTAACATATGTTTCCCGTGTCAATAAAGCTCTTAAATTGAATTGAAATTGAGAGAGAGTGTAACGCCCTGACCATAGAAAGCTTTTTATGTCTCTATTTTGGTTTGGTCAGGGTGTGATTTGGGTGGGCATTCTATGTTAATTTTTCTATGTTTTGTATTTCTTTGTTTTGGCCGGGTATGGTTCTCAATCAGTGACAACTGTCTATCGTTGTCTCTGATTGGGAACCATACTTAGGCAGCCCTTTTCCCACCTGTCTTGGTGGGTAGGTGACTTTGTTTATGGCACATAGCCTTTAGCTTCACGGTTTGTTTGTTGTTTTGTAGTGTTTATTGTTTTGTTCGGCGTCTTTTCATTCTAATAAAGAAAATGTACGCTCACCACGCCGCACCTTGGTCCAGTTCTTTCAACGGCCGTGACAGAGAGAGAGATTCCATATGTTTAGCACTCTACGCTCAGATTCTGGATATAATGTACATTGCACAACTCTGGAGGGATTGAAAGTTACATAAAATTGCCTATAGGGCAAACACTGTCTGAAAAGTATTTTTTTCCCCCAGCATTGAATAGCAGAGAAACCTTGGAAAGACCACGTTTTATTCCTGCTTCTTAAATGGAGATAAAGGGCTGTTATCCACCACTATTCCCATTCTCTGATTGAATAGACTGAACACTCTAATCTGTATTAATGTTTATCTTTTGAATATATCTGACTGTAAACTAACTGAAGGTATTAACTGATGATATTGAAGTGACAACATTTTAGACCGTAGTTTATGCTTTCAAGGAACACATACATTTTTTCCCAATCATGTACAGGACCTGAGACGTGTCCCTTCTGGTACATGTCTAAGTCTTAATTCAGCCAATCAGTCAGCCAGTAAACCAGTCAGCCAGTCAGTTAGTGGGAAGGAGGGGAATACACTTAATCTTGTACTAGAGTCAAGAGGGCCAGTTTACACACAGTTACTCTTTAGGAGATCGAGGAGTATTGGCTACAGTGTGGTGTTGTGTTTTATTGCCCCCTTCTCCTCAGTTACAACTACCTCAACCAGATCTAGCCATCATTAAGTAGAGCTATCTCTGCTATGTGGTCCCAAGTGTTAATGGCGTCTTGTCTAGTGGAAATACTGTACATGTTTTTCAAATGTGACGCTCTGGTGTTGGATCATGAACTGTTTTGTCCTCCGTGTGTTGTTCAAATATGTTTTTCGCACGCTTGATTTCGTAATGTGCATTTTGGAGAATTCCACATTAACCCATATTTAGAAAAATCACAAGTGACCTACTTTCTACTATGCATAATCCATATTAAAATATTTGGCACATACATGCATATTAGAACAACAAAACATGAAATGTTAATGTGAGTGGGGGTATACTATAGTACTGTATATTCTCTATGATATTCTTATGAATACGCTGTGATGTTGGTCAGGTCCAATATGTTTTGTCAGACCAAACATCATTAACGATGAAAGCAGAATCGTCAGTGTTTGTCGTATCATCTTAGTGGTGAGATTGTGTTTGTTATCAAACGTTATGCCTGAGCTCGTTAACGTAATTAGCTTTTGTGATGATCCACTCCGAGCGGTATCTCTGATACCTCTTCATCAGAGCTATTGACCCACAATGATCACAGAACTGGAGCAATCTGTACTAACAACACATCCCCAAGTGTTTTCTTCAAGAGGTTGATGATAAATGTTGCTGCTAACACAATACATACATCCACTTTTTCCCTCATGTCAATCTGTATTACAACCAATGTTTTCTATTTTATTATATTTATGTCACGTTTTATGTGTTATGTATTTTAAATGAGTGTTTTGCAATTATTAGTCATGTAAATTCTGCATTTCTTTTAGTTTTATCTGTGAGCAAGAGAAGAGTAAGTAAACTCAAACTCAATTGAAACACCTGCATTGTGCGTTTTGTTTTTATAAGAGAGAAAAAAAGGAAAGCCAATCGGTTGACATGGGTCAGTGAGAGGACTTCATATTCATAAAAGGAAAGCCAATCGGTTGACATGGGTCAGTGAGAGGACTTCATATTCATAAAAGGAAAGCCAATCGGTTGACATAAAAGGAAAGCCAATCGGTTGACATGGTCAGTGAGAGGACTTCATATTCATAAAAGGAAAGCCAATCGGTTGACATGGGTCAGTGAGAGGACTTCATATTCATAAAAGGAAAGCCAATCGGTTGACATGGGTCAGTGAGAGGACTTCATATTCATAAAAGGAAAGCCAATCGGTTGACATGGGTCAGTGAGAGGACTTCATATTCATAAAAGGAAAGCCAATCGGTTGACATGGGTCAGTGAGAGGACTTCATATTCATAAAAGGAAAGCCAATCGGATGACATGGGTCAGTGAGAGGACTTCATATTCATAAAAGGAAAGCCAATCGGATGACATGGGTCAGTGAGAGGACTTCATATTCATGACATGGGTCAAAGACTTCATATTCGGATGACATGGGTCAGTGAGAGGACTTCATATTCATAAAAGGAAAGCCAATCGGATGACATGGGTCAGTGAGAGGACTTCATATTCATAAAAGGAAAGCCAATCGGTTGACATGGGTCAGTGAGAGGACTTCATATTCATAAAAGGAAAGGACATATTTCTTTGCTCCATTAAAACTAAAGGCTTGGAACCAGATGCTCTACTAAAATAGCATAAGTCTCCATTTTCCTTCAGAGAAGAAATATGTCCTGTAATCATCGTACAGCACTCCTGAATCCAGACATATGGTGCTTTCATTGCTCCGCTGGTGCCAGCGTCTTGTGTCTAGTGATGATTTCATTGTTGTGCTTCTTCCTCTCTCTCACTCTGTCTCTGTCTCTCTCTCTGCTTCCTCCTCTCTCTCTCTGCCTGCACCTCTCTCTCCCTCTCTGTCTCTCTCCCTCTCTCTCCCTCTCTCCCTCTCTCTCCCTCTCTGTCCCTCTCTCTGCCTCTGCTTCTCCCTCTCTCTCTCTCTCTCCCTCTCTCTCTCCCTCTCTGTCTCTCTCTCTGCCTCTGCTTCTCCCTCTCTCTCTCTCTCTCCCTCTCTCTCTCCCTCTCTCTCTCTCTCTCTCTCTCTCTCTCTCTCTCTCTCTCTCTCTCCTTTCAAAGAGAGCGTGAGACTTTAAATTTGAATAATTAGCATCTGTGATAAATGACAGTGACTCGTCCCAAAGGGACAAGACTGGAAATCTTACTTAAAGAAGACAAGCTTCACACACACACACACACACTGTCCGCTAAATTAGCTATTTTATACCCTCAGTGAGAGTCAACAGGCAGTTTGGGATTTCAACATTAGTCTGCTTAGTCTTAGGAAAATACTGTATAATCACAGTATAAGACAGCTGTTCGCAAATGAAGATATCATGTCTAATTAAAACACTCTACATGCAGTCGTTCCGGTACTAGTAGGAGCAGAGGAGTTTCTTTTCTTAGGTATTAGGAATTACTATTGCAAATATGTTGATAGTAATGTATGTTTAAGTGTTAAGGAACTGTTTTGTACTTTACAAAATACTGTCTTTCAATTACGTATGACAGCCACTTGACTCCCAACGTACTGAAGTGATACGGACACAGAAAATATATACAAGTCTATGAAACAGTGGAAAGGAAGGCAGGAGTACAACATGTGTGTGAGTGTGTGAGGGATTTTACAGATATATTAACAGGAATAAACCCAGGGAATGAGAGGTTAAATCCATATCATTGTTTCACTTAAATCCCATCCCAGTGATGATCAGCCAGAGACAAGATGGAGAGGGAGTTAACTGTCATGGTTACGGGAAGAAATCCCAACTGTTTACAAAAGTTAAACTTATTGATTTTAATTAGAATTCTGCCAGTATTTCTTCTTTTACTGTTTATGGGAATTTGTCAGTATTCTTGTTCAAGGCTGGTCTAGCCTTGTTCAGTTGGCCGCTATGTAGCACAGCATACATCTTCTGCAGAGATATTGCAAAACACCCTCTAAGATGTTTCTCTTAGCTAACTGTCTGGGTCAGTGTGGAAGTATTTCTGTATTCCTGTTTACTGTTGAAGGAAATGTGTTCAGCTTGTCAGTAGGCATCACATATACCACATAGAGCTTCTGCAGAGATAATTCAAAAGCCCCTGCCATATGGTCCTTGACTCATAGCACCTACCTATAGGCGTCTGAATGAGTGTGGATGGGCAAAGACATTCAAACCACGTCCAAAGATTATGCAATGACTCATTGTTTCAGCGTGTTCTTTTTTCCAGCCTCTGATTAAACCGGTTGACATTTTCTCTTGGCCCCTAAGTATTGACCAGCTAATTCCATTCATTCATACTTTGAAGTGAGGTGAGAGGATCTCCATAGAGGCTGCACATCAGAAGACCTTTTCTTTTCAATCACGCTCATTAGCAATCCACCCAGTGGCTCTGATGCGGAGGAGAATTAACACAGTGTTTGTTACTGTAGGTAGAAGCAGACTTTGGTTTAAATAGTATTTGTTTTCTTCCAAATACTTTGAGTGCTTTATTGAGCATGCCTGGAGTACCCAGTTGGGTGTGGTTTGGGGTTTGCATTTTTTTTTAGATATTCCCACTTCTCCCATTGCGCCCAGACAATCCCAATAAAGTTCAAATAAGGTACTTAAAAGAAAACAAATACTACTTGAACCCAGGGTCTGACTAGAAGTGGGAGTAGCAACCAGTTGTGTAGGATAAACATTATGGAAATGACACGGGAACTTGTCCTCCACCTGTGTGACATCAGGGCGGGTCTGGAGTCTTCAGGTGAAGCAATGTGAGGTGAACCAAAGTGTTAGTTAGGTGTTAGAGCTGGGTGGAGGCTCCCAGTTCTTTCACAATGTTGTGTCAGTCATCGATGTAATGCACGTTGGAGTGATAGATGTGTGTGTGTCACGAGTGGTTCTCTGTAGAAAAGGGCCTACTTTGTTTTACTGTGAACCAGACTGGTATTTTCTCACATTGTTCCACTTGTAAAGGCTGCAAGCTAATTTAAGAGGTCCATTCAGAAGTGAGAATTATGCAGGATTTCAGGTGTCTGTCAGGTAGTTGCTCCAGGGACTGTCATGATTACTATAATTATTTTGTGACCTATTCTAGAGGAGGGGACAGTATGTAGCGTACATTTAACCAGTCACTAACATTAGTCAATCGCGTGCTTCCTCCGATGATTCACTTCTAGAAAACCTGAGGCTGAAAGGCTGAGGCAAATTGCAGCATTACTACTACAGCTCTGTGGTCCAGTGTCTCTCAAGTTTAGTGAGGTATAAGGGGTGGTATGATGGCGCTCTAGTAATAACAACCCAACTGCCCCTTTACCCACAACATTAGAATACTGGTGGACAATACACACCTATTGATGAGGCTAGGGCTAGTTCTGAGGTAAAATAAATAAATTAACATAGCTACAAAAGAGGCTCAGACTAGTGCTATGGTGTCTGTACCCAGCATTAGAAGGTAAAAACACACAGAAGGAAAGTGCCATGCACCTGACTGGAGAAGAACACAGCTGTAGAAGGGCTGTTACTAGTGCCTTGGCATCTGTACCCAGCATTAGAAGGTAAAAACACACATAGGAGGAATGTGCCATGCACCTGACTGGGGAAGAACACAGCTGTATAAGGGCTGTTACCAGTGCCTTGGCACCTGTACCCAGCATTAGAATGGTGAGGTAAAACCCCACAGCTATAGAGGAGGCTAGTGCCTTGGCACATGACAGATGAATATGCTCATGCATGCGGACAGGTGGCTGAAACACAGATAGGACCAGGGAGGGATGCTGGCACTTCGTCAAGTGAAGGGACCCACCACTGGGACATCTCTCCATGCTGAGAGAGAGAGAGAGAGAGAGAGCGATAGAGCCCTGTCAGAAAGACAAAAATAATGATGTTACAAAAAAGGTCCAGTTGCCAGGACCACAAACACCGATGCCCTAGAGCACACAAAAAACTATACATACCTCGGCCTAACCATCTGCGCCTCAGGTGACTTCCACAAAGCTGTGAATGAGCTGAGAGACAAAGCAAGAAGGGCCTTCTATGCCATCAAAAGGAACATAAAAGTCAACATACCAATTAGGATCTGGCAAAAATTACTTTAATCAGTTATTGCCCTTTATGGTTGTCTGCTCAACAAACAAGAATTCATAAAATGGGACAAACACCAAATTGAGACTGCATGCATAATTCTGCAAAAATATCCCCAGTCTTCAATGTAAAACACCAAATAATGCATGCAGAGCAGAATTAGGCCGATACCCACTAATTATCAAAATCCAGAAAAGAGCAGTTAAATTCTACAACCACCTAAAAGGAAGCGATTCCCAAACCTTCTATAACAAAGCCATCACCTATAGAGAGATGAACCTGGAGAAGAGTCCCCTAAGCAAGCTGTTCCTGGGGCTCTCAAACACAAACAGACCCCACAGAGCCCCAGGACAGCAACGCAATTAGACCCAACCAAATAATGGAAAAACAAAAAGATAATTACTTGACACATTGGAAAAAATTAACAAAAAAACAGAGCAAACAAAAATGCTATTTGGCCCTAAACAGAGAGTACATAGTGGCAGAATACCTGACCACCGTGACCGACCCAAACTTAAGGAAAGCTTTGGCTATGTACAGACTCAGTGAGTATAGCCTTGCTATTGAGAAAGGCCGCCGTACGAAGACTTGGCTCTCAAGAGAAGACAGGCTATGTGCACACAGCTCATAAAATTAGATGGAAACTGAGCTGCACTTCCTAACCTCCTGCCAAATGTATGACCATATTAGAGTCACATATTTCACTCAGATTACACAGATAGAAAGAATTTGAAAAACAAACCCAATTTTCATGAACTCTCATATCTACTGGGTGAAATACCACAGTGTGCCATCACAGCAGCAAGATGTGTGACCTGTTGCCACAAGAAAAGGACAACAAATGAAGAGCAAACACCATTGTATATACAACCCTATTTATGTTTATTTATTTTCCCTTTGTACTTTAACTATTTGCACATAATATGACATTTGAAATGTCTTCATTCTTTGGGAGGGATGGAGGGATGGAGGGATGGAAGGGATGGAAGGGAGGGAGGGAGGGAGGGAGGGAGGGGGAGGGAGGGGGGGGGAGGGAGGGAGGGAGGGAGGGAGGGAGGGAGGGAGGGAGGGAGGGAGGGAGGGAGGGAGGGGGAGGGAGGGACACAAATTGGAAAGAATTAACAAAAAAAACTGTGCAAACTAGAATGCTATCTAGAGCAAACTAGTTATCAAATTTCCTGTGATATAGAACTGAAAGGAAAACAATTTAAATGTTTAGGGTACTGAACTACGTTGGTAGGATTCTGATACAGTTTAGGCTGCTGGCATACGGAAAAATCCCTGGAAAAGCACCCCACACAGTTCCCAGCACTGTCAAACCAAGTGTTTAGGATCTGTAACACTTTTTAAACGCGTCAAGGCATTTAGAATTTCAATGAAAACTCATCACAGTGTTAGATTGTAATCACCAGAACATCTTTATTTGCTGTAACACTTTGTAAACACATTCAAATGTTTATTCAGCTCAAGGCGTTTAGGATTTAAACACTAAACACTGGAAGTGTTGTTGGGTATATTTACATATATCCCAGTATGCTTTTTGAGTGAATGTAAGAGATACCCACCCATGACTGTGTTTGTTAGTGACAAAGACATGGTTGTTGCATTCAATAAGATCTGTTTCGTAAGTCTTCTCCAACATTGTTGTCTGAAAGTCCTGCCTCATGGGCACATCAGATCTGGAAGTCACAATACATTGCTTCATTTAGTGATTATTAATTTATATTGGAATCCAGCCAGAGGGAGAATATCCAACAATTGGAATACTTTATTAGCTGCAACCTGCACTCAGAATAACTGCTATGGTGAAAGATATAACAATTAAGAATATTGAAACAAGAACAACCACCTCAGTAATGGGTGCAATAAATCCAACCCTTTACAGATTGGATTAGTTTAGAAACATGCTAGTTATTTATCTTTGTTCTGTATAAGATCAATTAATCAATCAATGTCCATGAGGAAACATAGATATTTAAAACACTATTCTAAAAATCTAGCTCCACAAAGCATGCTGGGAAATATGTTTATTTTTTTTAACCTTTATTTAACTAGGCAAGTCAGTTAAGAACAAATTCTTATTTTCAATGACAGGCAGAACGACATATTTTTACCTTGTCAGCTCGGGGATTTGATCTTGCAACTTCTGGTTACTAGTCCAACGCTCTAACCACTACGCTACCTGCCACCCTTATGAGACCCCTACCATGTATTTTCACTCAGAGAGAGTTGACGGAAATTAACTCAACAGAATTAACAACACCACGTGATTGAAAATATTTATTGAATCAAATGTCCTGTTCAGTTGTGCTGAACTGTAGGTAAGGTGATAGATATTCCTAACACTGATCTGATTAAAAGATATGGAAAGTCACATCAATTACCAATTTAGTCATTGCACTCTAAACAGGACTATGGGAAAGTAACATGCACAAAACATGGCACCGACAGAGAGGGCTGCCTTGCTTCTAGTCCTTAGGAAACTTTGCAGTGTTTAGATTTTTTATGTAATATTTCTTACATTGTTAGCCCAGAAAATCTCAAGTGTTATTGCATACAGCTGGGAAGAACTATTAGATATCAGAGCAGCGTCAACGTACCAGCACTATGACCAAGAATACTACTTTCCTGAAGCAGATGCTTTGTCCGAACCACCCAGGGCATTTGAACTGATTCCAGTGGCTGACCCAAAACAACGCCACCGGAGAACAGCGGACTGCTGGTCAGACTTTGGAGGAGCGCACACCACCCACCGCTTCCGAGCATAGTACTCACTAATGTCCAGTCTCTTCACACCAAAGCACAGTAGCCAAAATTAGGGCAAGGGTTTCTTTCCAGAGAGACATCAGGGATTGTAACATACTCTGCTTCACGGAAACATGGCTCTCTCAGGATATTCTGTCGGAGTCGATACAGCCACCTGGATTCTCTGTACGTCGCGCCGACAGGATTAAACATCTCTCCGGCAAGAAGAAGGGTGGGGGTGTATGTTTAATGATTAACGACTCATTGTGTAATTGCAACAACATACAGGAACTCCAAGTCCTTTTGCTCACCTGACCTAGAATTCCTCACAATCAAATGCCGACTGTATTATCTCCCAAGAGAATTCTCCTCGGTTATCGTCACTGCCGTGTATATCCCCCCTCAAGCTGATACCACGTCGGCCATCAAGGAACTTCACTGGGTTTCATGCAAACTGGAAACCATATAGCCTGAGGTTGCATTCATTGTAGCTGGGGATTTTAACAAAGGAAATTTGAGAACAAGGCTACCTAAATTCTATCAGCATATTGACTGTAGTACTCATGCTGACAAAACACTGGATCACTGCTACTCTAACTTCTGCTATGCATACAACGCCCACCACCTCCCTCCTTTTGGTAAATCTGACCACGACTCCATTTTGCTCGTCCTTTCCTATAGGCAGAAACTCGAAACAGGATGGACCCGTGCTAAGAAATATTCAATGCTGGTCTGACCAATCGGAATCCATGCTTCAAGATTGTTTTGATCACGCGGACTGGGACATGTTCCGGGTATCCTCAGAGAATAATATTGACGTATACACTGATTCAGTGAGTGAGTTTATAAGGAAGTTCATTGGAGATGTACCCACTGTGACTATTAAAACCTACCCTAGCCAGAAACCATGGCTGGTTGGCGGCGTTTGCGCAAAACTGAGAGGGTGAACCACCACATTTAAACATGGAAAGTTGACTGGGAATATGGCCGAATACAAACAGTGTAGTTATTACCTCCGCAAGGCAATCAAACAAGCGAAATGTCAGTATAGAGACAAAGTGGAGTCGCAATTCAAGGGCTCAGACACAAGATGTATTTGGCAAGGTCTACAGACAATCACTACAAAAGGAAAACCAACCACGTCACGGACACCAACGTCTTGCTTCCAGACAAACTTAACACCTTCTATGCCCGCTTTGAGGACAATACGGTGCCAACGACGCTGCCCGCTACCAACAGTCCGAACAGACTGTTGGTAGTGGGCCACCTTCTCTCCTTCTCCGTGGCCGACATGAGTAAGACGTTTAAACGTGTTAATCCTCGCAAGGCTGCCGGCCCATACAGCAACCCTAGCCGCATCCTCAGAGCATGTGCACACCACCTGGCTGGTGTGTTTACTGACATATTCAATTTCTTGCTATCCCAGTCTGCTGTCCCCACATGCTTCAAAATGGCCACCATTGTTCCTGTACCCAAGAAGGCAAAGGTCATGAAACTAAATGACTATCGCCCCAAAGCAGTCACTTCTGTCATCATGAAGTGCTTTGAGAGGCTAGTCAAGGATTATATCAACTCCAACTTACCTGTCACCCTAGACCCACTTCAATTTGCATACCGCCCCAATACATCCACAGAAGATGCAATCGCCATAACGCTGCACACTGCCCTATCCCATCTGGACAAGAGGAATACCAATGTAAGAATGCTGTTTGTTGACTACAGCTCAGCATTCAACACCATAGTGCCATAGTACCCTCCAAGCTCATCATTAAGCTTGCACAGGTCTCAACCCCGCCCTGTGCAATTGAGTCCTGGCCTTCCTGACGGGCTGCCCAGGTGGTGAAGGTAGGAAACAACATCTCCACTTCGCTGATCCTCAACACTGGGGCCCTCAGGGTGCATTCTCAGTCCTCTCCTGTACTCCCTGTTCACCCATGACTGCATGGTCATGCAAACCTCCAACTCAATCTTCAAGTTAGCAGATGACAGTACAGTGGTAGGCTTGATTACCAACAACGACTAGGCAGCCTACAGGGAGGTGGTGAGGGCACTCGGAGTGTGGTGTCAGGAAAACAACCTCTCACTCAATGTCAACAAAACAAAGGAGATGATCGTGGACTTCAGGAAACAGCAGAGGGAGCACCCCCCCCCTATACAAATCGACGGGACAGGATTGGAGAAGGTGGAAAGATTTAAGTTCCTCGCCGTACACATCACGGACAAACTGAAATGGTCCACCCACACAGACAGTGTGGTGAAGAAAAAGCAACAGCGTCTCTTCAACCTCAGAAGGTTGAAGAAATTTGGCTTGTCACCTAAAACCCTCAAAAACTTTTACAGATGCACAATTGAGAGCATCCTGTTGTTCTGTATCACCGTACGGAAACTGCACCGCCCACAACCGCAAGGCTCTCCAGAGGGTGGTGCGGTCTGCACAATGCATCACCGGGGGCAAACTACCTGCCCTCCAGGACACCTACATTACCCAATGTCACAGGAAGGCCAAAAAGGTCATCAAGGACAACAACCACCCGAGCCACTACCTGTTCACCCCGCTACCATCCAGAAGGCGAGGTCAGTACAGGTGCATCAAAGCAGGGACCGAGAGACTGAAAAACAGCTTATATCTTCGGTGATGTCATTTAATTAAACACTGACGGTTAGGTTTTAAGCGTGTCACATGTTTCATGGCTTTACAGTGTAGATCAGACGTCCGTAACCCCTTCAATTACCCAGCAAACAAAACAAATGGGAACTTTTTTCTGTGTTTGTAACATACTGTATGTCGCAATCAAGAGCCAAAACATTAGCCGATAGAAAGAACATTAGTAGTCCAATCCTTTATACGATTACAGCTCAGGGTGCTCACTAGATGCCGTCTGTCTGAACTAATTGGGACCTAAAGCGCCTTAGACGGAATGTTCAGTGAAGGCAACACACAGTAAGTCAGACTCTGGGCTACACTAATCAGTCCAGGCCTGATGCCAACCATCTGATATTACAGCCATATTACTGTCGCCTAGCTGCTCTCGTACACAACACTACAGCATGCCACCATGCATACAAAGGCACTTAGTTAGAAGGAGAGTGCGAAAAACTGTAGGCTCCTCTCCTCTTTATTCTATTAGGTATGCACTAGCCTTCCACCTGCATTTGTGGTTGAGTGTTCAGGGTCCTAATTAGCTAGACACTGCTTGACAGCTTGATTCGAAACCTGCAGTGAAATCTTTCTCACTGTGAAAGCCTTACATTGAAGACCTTGCCATGAATTATCCATAAGATAAAGATGAGATATTGTTGGAAAGAACTAAAAAAGACTTCTCACATGATGGAACAGTGAAGAATACTGTACTCAGAATAAAAGGCAGCGCCAAGATGTTTAGGTCCGAGCACAAAGTGCTTTATTTTGAGAGCACTGCGTGAGTCTGTGGCACGGCTGAACCGGTCCAGTCTCCTTCCTGACTTTGAAGCCCTCCTTTCTCCTGAAGTATGCACTCGTTCACTTCCCTTCACGGATATATTGATTTTAGATGTGTGGGGAGTAGTGAACGAGTGCACAGGTCAGATGGAAGGGTTGCAACCTATTGGGATGTAACCTTTGTATCACTACCACTCTCCACCTTGACCAAATGCATGCTGGGTAGAAAAGATCAGCTCAGCTCCTGGTCTGTATGGGAGTCTACCTCCCATTGTTACCCAAATATAAACCTATGAATAAATCCACAGGACTCTAACAGATCAATCTCAAACACAGTATAGACCTGCAGGGAATTTCATTTAGTCCAATACTGTCTGGCATATACACTGGTTCTATAGATGCCAATAACAGTCCAAGCTGTGGCTTCTTAAGTGAATTCTATGCTGAAATGGGCACACAAACATAATGTATGCTGTTTAAGACATGGTGTGATGACTGAAAAGAGTCTTATAGAACATGTTGGAATTTCACAGTTTTATTTTGAATGGATTAGAATTGTCGTAAATACTAGTTTAAAATCCAAAGAACCAATAAATTGGTTGAAAACGCCAATAAACCATCTATTCTAACACTAATTTTAGCTTGCTAGCTAACCACCTAAGTGATGCACGCTTACGGTATTCGCATGATTGCTGAAAAGGAAATCGAGATAATAGACAATGGTGAAGGGAAATCATAGAGGTGGCATGAATGTAAAGGGCATGAAGGAAACATTAGAACAGTTTAAAACCAGGCGACGTAAATACGACTTTCCCTTATTTTATGCTGACAGTTGTCAGAATGGTGCTACTTAAAACTGTGGAGGAGGTAGCAATTGAGAGCATCCTGTCGGGCTGTATCACCGCCTGGTACAGCAACTGCACCGCCCGCAACCGTAGGACTCTCCAGAGGGTGGTGCGGCCTGCCCAACGCATCATCGCATCACCGAGGGCACATATTTCTTAATTCCATTCTTCTACTTTTAGATTTGTGTGTGTTGTTGTTGCACTGTTGGAGCTGGGAACACAGACAATTCACTACACCCGCAACAACATCTGCTAAATATTTCTATGTGACCAATTTGATTTGATTTGATTTAGCAGCTCAGAGTCTGTGTTGGGGGGAAAGGGGAAGGGTAAATACCCTGGGAAGGGGTAGACGGGGGGTGGAGGGTACTAAGGCTGAGCAAGAGGGGGTCTATGGGGATAGGGATGAGTGGGGCAGAGATGGGGGTGGCGGGGGCAACAAGTGGGGTATATTTCAGATAGAATGGAGTTCTGGAGCATATTTCAGATAGAATGGAGCAGTGGGGCATTTTTCAGATAGAATGGAACACTGGAGCATATTTCAGATAGAATGGAACACTGGAGTATATTTCAGATAGAATGGAGTACTGGAGCATATTTCAGATAGAATGGAACACTGGAGCATATTTCAGATAGAATGGAGTACTGGAGCATATTTCAGATAGAATGGAGTACTGGAGTATATTTCAGATAGAATGGAGTACTGGAGCATATTTCAGATAGAATGGAGTACTGGAGCATATTTCAGATAGAATGGAGCACTGGAGTATATTTCAGATAGAATGGAGTACTGGAGTATATTTCAGATAGAATGGAGCAGTGGGGTATATTTCAGATAGAATGGAGCAGTGGGGTATATTTCAGATAGAATGGAGTACTGGAGCATATTTCAGATAGAATGGAACACTGGAGCATATTTCAGATAGAATGGAGCAGTGGGGTATATTTCAGATAGAATGGAGTACTGGAGCATATTTCAGATAGAATGGAGTACTGGAGCATATTTCAGATAGAATGGAGTACTGGAGTATATTTCAGATAGAATGGAGTACTGGAGCATATTTCAGATAGAATGGAGTACTGGAGCATATTTCAGATAGAATGGAGTACTGGAGTATATTTCAGATAGAATGGAGTACTGGAGCATATTTCAGATAGAATGGAGTACTGGAGCATATTTCAGATAGAATGGAGTACTGGAGTATATTTCAGATAGAATGGAGTACTGGAGCATATTTCAGATAGAATGGAGTACTGGAGTATATTTCAGATAGAATGGAGTACTGGAGCATATTTCAGATAGAATGGAGTACTGGAGTATATTTCAGATAGAATGGAGTACTGGAGTATATTTCAGATAGAATGGAGTACTGGAGCATATTTCAGATAGAATGGAGTACTGGAGTATATTTCAGATAGAATGGAACACTGGATCATATTTCAGATAGAATGGAACACTGTAGCATATTTCAGATAGAATGGAGCAGTGGGGTATATTTCAGATAGAATGGAGTACTGGAGCATATTTCAGATAGAATGGAGTACTGGAGTATATTTCAGATAGAATGGAGTACTGGAGCATATTTCAGATAGAATGGAGCAGTGGAGTATATTTCAGATAGAATGGAGCAGTGGGGTATATTTCAGATAGAATGGAGTACTGGAGCATATTTCAGATAGAATGGAGCACTGGAGCATATTTCAGATAGAATGGAGCAGTGGGGTATATTTCAGATAGAAGGGTGCAGTGGAGCATATTTCAGTGGGGTGATGGATAAAAAGCCTTTGATCAGCAGTCCCTTGTGACATCAATTAATCGTTAATGTGCAGCAGTAGGCTGATGGAAACCATTGTGAGGGTCACCTCACTTTCCACTGGCTACTAGAGCACTGAGGATTTCCATCCATAATGAAGGCTATTATTTAACCCTGTGTGTGTGTGTGTGTGTGTGTGTGTGTGTGTGTGTGTGTGTGTGTGTGTGTGTGTGTGTGTGTGTGTGTGTGTGTGTGTGTGTGTGTGTGTGTGTGTGTGTGTGTGTGTGTGTGTGTGTGTGTGTGTGGCTTATTTGAGTGTGTGAGACAGGTTTGAAACTATCCCACTGCCAGTCAGGTTGTATGCCTATCTAGCCATCTGACTGGGAGACAGAGACACAGTCCTGCATTATCAGAGACAAATAAACGATCATGACATTTCCCATTTGACTCCTTCCTCTCCCCTGCTCACTGATGTGTAGAATGATGACTGGAGACCTCCCTCCCTACTGTCTGCCCTGTCAGCCCGTCTGCACATGTGAGTGACATTAAATGGGTCATGCATGGAATGTTCCATAATGTGGCCGAAATCAAAGATGAAGTCATTTCCCCCCTTTTGCCTCATGCACACATCATAGGCTAGTTATTCCACATTTAAATGACTGTTCTGGTCTAACGAGCATTCTCTGTTTTTCTCTTTTCCATTCCATGCAACGTCTGTGTCTGTCTGTCTGTCTTTCTTTTTGTCTGTCTCTGCCTTTCTGTCTGTCCCTACAATCCCGTCTGTCCATCTGATGTGTAGCTAACCACAGACATCCCCCAGCTGATGTCCAAAGTCCTTCATAACTAGGATATATTGTTCCATTACCCGGTGGCTTAATGAAAATGATTATTTAATCATTTTTTAGATGGGTTTAATTGAAACAGCATGATGAATGGTGCAGAGGTTCCTCCTGTACAGAGAAGGGGGTAATGAGGACCCTGTCCTGTCCGTTTCACCTTGGACCACTGCTGGAGCACAGGGTCAGAAGGAGGGAGAGAGAGAAAAAGAGTGAGTGAGGGAAGGAAGGAAGGAAGGGTGGGAGGGAGGGAGGGAGCGATAGGGAGAGAGAGAGCGATAGGGAATGGTGAGGAAGAGCACAGGTGCCATTGCACCAGACATAGCACCGAACATAGTCTAGACACACCTAAGGCCTGATGTCATTAGTAACACATGATGTTTAGGAATTCACTCAAATGGAACAATACCCACAACTGCACAGGGGCAGCAACATGGAAGGTATAGTAGCCATAATGTTGTTGACACCTCCATCAAGATATACAGTAAGCAACCTAATGGACAATTCCTTCCTGAAAACATTTCAGTTTACCAATATTGTAGTTCCATCAAGCTCTAAGATATTTATAGGAGGGAAAAGCAACGCGAGACGAACACATCTGGAAAACAACAGACATTTTCCCTTCTCCTCCGTCTCTCTCTCTCTCTCTCCCTCTCCCTCTCCCTCTCTCTCTCTCTCTCTCTCCCTCTCTCTCTCTCTCTCTCTCTCTCCCTCCCTCCTTTACGACCCATATTAGAGAGAAGAGTGATTACAATAAAAGACTGATGGAAGCCCATATGTTAGGGATATGACTATCTGACTGTCAGTGAGTTTCCTATTCCACATTTGCAGCTCTGCTCTCTCAGTTTACTAAGATTAACTGCGTGCCCTAATCTATTGATCCCGTGGGAATGTTTCCTCCATAAGTCTCCCGATGGCGTCCTACTTAAACCCCCATCAAAGGAAAGAGGGAATGCGCCTCGCACGCTGTTTATGTCAATACGGTTAATGTGCTGAACTTCACGGCACCTCCTCCGAGAAAAATAAATGAACGATAGAAATAAATACATAAAAAACCTCCATCTCATGAGACCCCCCCCCCAAAAAATATAAATAAAAAATAAAATAAATGGGGACGGCTTGGGGAACGAGATCAGGGAGGAAATGTAAGACAAATCCACGCCGTTGATACTCGATTCTGTTGCTGTCATTTGTTACGATTTTTCTTCCCTTACTCGTTTCTTTTCTGAAAAACAAATGACCGTCTGACTAGTGAGACAACCTCTCCCTGTCTTTGTCGCCGGCTGTCTGCGGCTCTGTCATTATTGGTATGGAAAACCTATTGTGGCTTTGGGTTTCTGATGCTAACTGAGAGTAAAAAGGATAAATGCTGTTGAAACGTACGCCCCGTTGAGAGATGAGGGTCGTCCTCTGCAAACAGGACTAACCTTTGCCACTGTAAACTCAATGCAGCAGCCTTGATAAACATCAATAAATAGAATCTCATTTTAAACGGACCCTGTTGTTTTTCATTTTCATTCCACGTATAAAAGCTGCAAAAGCCAACCGAGGATAGGTAAAGAGAGGAGGAGTACAGATCAGCCAGTAAATGGTGGACGACGTGAAAGAGCAAAAGAAAGCAGTGCCTATAATGTATAATGATGGGCACAGGACCCAAGATCTCTCATCTATGGTACCATATTACACTGATAAAAAGCCTTTGTCGGGCATCCTAATGTGCCAATACACTGGAAACATGAGTGGAATTAGAGTGGGAGGGTCAGTGGTAGCACCTCTGATCCTCTCCTGTCCTTGCAGGTGTACATATACCCCTTTTGTTTCCCTGGGATGGTGCAGTCAGTCTGGGGTGTGTGTGTGCATGTGCGCGTGCTTGTGTGTGTGTGTGTGTGTGTGCGTGCATACATATGTTTGTGTGTGTGTGCAGGCGTGACGGATGGGGCTAGTGTGTGGTCAGAGGAGGAATCAGAGAGGACTCCCGCCATGGGATTTGGCTACAGGCTGGCTGTTGTAGTTGGCATCACTAGACATGAATCTACAGGAAACTAGCTCAGATAAAGACAGAGCGAGAGAACAGCGAGAAAAGGGAGAGAGAGAGGGGGAGGGGAGGGAGAGAGGGGGAGAGAGAGAGAGAAAGAGAGGGAGGGGGAGGGAAGAGAGAGAGAGAGAGAGAGAGAGAGAAAGAGAGAGAGGGGGAGGGGAGAGAGAGAGAGAGAAAGAGAGGGAGGGGGGCGCTTTTAGAAGAAGTGATTCTATTGTTGTGACATTGCAGTGTATGTTACAAACAGAACAGAACCTGATAGAAAAACAGGTGCTATATGGAACTCTAAAGGTTTCTTCAACTGTCCCCATACAATAAACTTTTGAAGAACCCTTTTTGGTTGCAGGTAGAACCCTTTTGGGTTCCATGTAGATCCCTTTCTACAGATTATGGGGACAGTTGAAGAAACCTTTTGGAACCTTTTTTTCTAAGAGTGTAGATAGAGTTTTACCAGTCCCTAGACATAGGCCCGTCTCAGCAGAAAGAAGTTGTCCCAAATGGCACCCTATTCCCTTGTACATTACTTCTGACCAGAGCTCTATGAGTTATAGGGTGTCATTTGGGATGCAGTCAGAAATTGCATCCCTGCATCTCTCCTGTTTCTGCTTCACATCTCTGGGTAGAGTCAGTGATGCGTGTCCCTCTCCCTGTCTCCCAGGTGGTTTATAGAAAGACAAGGGGAAAGGCTAGACAGGGTATCAGGCAGCTAGGAGAGCGCAAGAGGCAAAACTCATACTTGCATGACAGAGCACACAATGAGAGAAAAAACAGACAGGAGACACTTGGATAATTGGAAAGCAATTTGTGGTTTTTGAAGAAGTCTTTTCAGAAACGTTACATAGTTTTCATATTTATTTTTCAGGAAGATTTCCTCATCTCTTTCATATCAACAGGGTGAAATGAGTCTGAAAATTGAACGATTTTGGTAGATAGCTACTAAAAGTGGCCTCAAGTCTAATGACTTAGGTATATTTCAATGGCTGCATGTCTGTTGTGTGCGAATGTTAGTCAGGGAGGAACAGAGATAATGGAACAGAGATAATGGAACAGAGATAATGAAACAGAGATAATAGTTGTGTTTACTGCAACATCAGAAAGAAAACGAAAAAAACAAAACATCAAATTGGTCGACTTGTGAATCAGGCATTAAGCCCTTAGAGGGAAGCAACAACAATTTGAAATGTTCGTCCGAGTGGAAAATTCAAAGTTAGATATAACTTTGGAAATATTGCTTTGCAACATCTTATACGTTTATAGACATCTTATACGTTCATTTCCCGTCAAATAAGTTGACTTGGTTCAGCTTGAGACAACAACAGAAACTATTTATCAACACTGGGTATTGACCAGTGATTCATATAAGGACAGTGAATGATAAAGTTTGATGACGTTCATACCTGTAGTTGTTCTGGATCTGCAGATCCAACTTGAGATGGTTTGACTGGTCTGTAACTGGACCAAGCCATTTAGGTTTCTATCATTGCTCTCTCTGTTCTCTTGCTGAGGACATGCTAATCCAAAGTAGGTCTTGTCCATGATGTAGACCACTGATTGAAGGTGGTGACAGGAGATACTGTATCGTACTCAAAAATGTATCCATCTGAAAAGCATATTCTGGTGGTATTTTACTCCAAATGGAGCCATACCGATCAAATATCCTACCAATCATGTCCATGTGTGCATCCCAAATGGCAACCTATTCCCTATACAGTGCAGTACTTTTAACCAGAGCCTTGTAAACTATATAGGGAATAGACTGTGTTAAACACACTGCAGAGAAAGCCAAGCTAATCATGAGCGTGATACGATTAGCATTTTAACTTTTTTCTTTTTTTCTTAACCTTTATTTAACCAGGGAAAGACCGTTGAGGTTTGAAACCTCGGGTTGTGAGAGGGACCTGTCAAGAGGTCTTGAAGTAGGATCACCTGTTACTGTAATAGCATGGTCAATACTATGATTAAAGCATCCCTTAGCCGACACAATCAAAATCTTGTTAACACAATAAAACAATCCCCATCAAAATACGTCTGTTTAAGCTAGCGATATCTGTTTTTTTTAGCACAGGGTAGCGTCTCAACACTTCCACATTTGCGGTGAAAGGTGGCAGAGCTGGAGCGGTGTTTTTCAGACACCGAGACGTCCTGAAAATCGCTCTTCTCAGAAAGCGTGTAGCGTTGGACTGGTACTGTGTGAGGATGGGAAAAGTGTAATTGTACAGTATGTTTATTACCTTCCTCAAACCTCTTTCAGGTGCCTTGAATTGTGTAGTATAGATAACACACAGTTTATTATTGTATATTAATCTACATCAAAGTGGAGAAACAATTCAACTTTCAATAACCATGTTTTAAGACAAAAAAAAGAATCATTTACACTCCGGGGAACATTGACCCAGACAGTGTACAATCTTTATAATGAACAAAGCTCTTCCGATAACCATCTGAATAAGCAGGTTTAGTGGCATTGGGCCAATGTTATATTAACTGATTAGGGGCTTACACCTCATTAATCAGTTAGGTGTCTGTAAGTTATTGATGAATTGGCTAAATTGGAACTTAGGCACACACACACACTCAAATACCCTCCAACACGAAAAGGCACACACACACACACACACACACACACACACACACACACACACACACACACACACACACACACACACACACACACACACACACACACACACACACACACACACAGAGCTATCATTAATTAGGTTTGTTGTTCTCATGGATTTAGATAATAAAACGTTGTGAGGCTCAAATTCAGTTGCTGCAATGGGAGGCCTTTCTCTTGCAATTGATTTTTGTCTCTCGTTTCCTCTGACATTTTGCAATTTTGCTTCAGGAGCAGGTTTTAATTTTCATTTCCCTGGCCGAATGGAGAGCCGGGTTTCTGGACAGCTTTCCTCTAATTAATCTGACCAATGAATGGGTGCAGCGGGCACGTGCCGAGAACCACGCCACAGAATACAACAACACCTGTTGACTTCTACCGACAGACTTCCAGTCACTCAACTGTGTGTGTGCGTACGTATGGCGTGCGTTGGGGAACGCGTGCATACATCTTTGTATGTTTGCATTCATGTGAGTGAATACGCGTCTCCTTACATTGTAAACACTGAAAGGACATGGGTATAAATGGCTTGCTACAAAATCTGATACGGGGGTGATACTAAGGTGTTTGTAATATCAATGGCTATAGGTTGCACATGGAATTAAACCTGTTGCTATGGCGATACTCTTTCCCTCTTTCCGCTTTACATAAATGAGTCACAATGAATTAGAAATCCAATTTGTGTTGTTTACTATGCTCAGAATAGATTACAAATGTATCATCCCGCTTGATGCTAATTCCTTTGGCAGTCTCTGTTGTTTCTGATGAGAACGGAGAAAGTTGCGAGGAGGACGTTCAATACAATTGGGGGCTGGGGTTCTGTCTGCGCGTCCCAAATGGCACCCTATTCCCTATAGCGTGAAGGGAGTAGGGTGCTATTTCGGACATGTCCATAGCTAGCCCGTTTGTTTTCATTCAGCTTCACCACCTAGCATATGATAATTAGCCTATGTTGGAACTCTTACTCACCCTGACTCATAGTAACAAGTTCTTCAGCTACTGATCAAGCCACGCAAAGCAATGCACATGTGCGTGTGTGTAAGCGTGTGTATCTGTGTTTGTGTGTGCTACACATGCCTTCTCCACTCCCACGTCATCTTCAGATCAAATACAGTCTTGTTGCTAGACGTAAATGCCGCCCTCGTTCCACAGACTATATGCCCAGTGCCAGATATATGCATCATTTCATTTAGGGGATTTTCTCTCATCTTTGTCCTCCCAATGCCTGTCAGTACATAGGGAGGGTATTGTGTACACCGCGTTTGTAGTGTACACTTCTCTTCCCTATCGATTCAGTTTGTTCCCCCTTGGTTTGATTAATATTGTGTTCTGCATAAAGAACTCCTACCAAGGGCATCGATGGAGCTAGATGTTTTAGTGATCGTGTGAGAAATACTTCTCAGAATACAGGGTCAAAGCAGCCTGTTATAGGGAACAACTGGACCAAATGAAATGGTTTTCTCATACAATCTGAGGGAAGAGTATGAATTACGATGTATCCAAAGGTTAATTGTTCAATTCGGAGACAGTGGCGGGTTTCTAAGACAACAGATACAACCTCCATTACCTGAGGGATGTCTAATCTAAGTTAAAAATACAACCACATGATTCAACGGATGTGTCCTGTCCTTTTAGAACCCATTCCTGAAAGGACACTGGTCTTTGGAGAGTGAAGAGAGAGAAGTAAGTAGGCAGCTCTGCATTAATGGAGGAGAGGAAGGAGAGTCCCAGGCAGATTGCGTTCCAAATGGCACCTTATTCCCTAAATAGTGCACCATTTTTACAGTGAGCTCAAAAAGTATTGGGACAGAGTTTTGTCTCTGTACTCCAGCACTTTGGATTTTAATTGATACAATGACTATAACGTTAACGTGCAGACTGCAGCTTTAATTTGAGGGTATTTTCATCCATATCGGGTGAACCGTTTAGTCCACCCATTTTAGGGGACCAAACGAATTGGGACAAATTCACTTATGTGTGTATTAAATGTTTTTGTGTTTGGTCCCATATTCCTAGCATGCAATATCACATCAAGCTTGTGACTCTACAAACTTGTTGGATGCATTTGCTGTTTGTTTTGGTTGTGTTTCAGATTATTTTGTGCCCAATAGAAATGCTGTAATTTCTAAACGGTTCACCCGATATGGATAAAATACCCTGAAATTGAAGCTGACAGTCTGCACTTAACTTAACAGTCATTGTATCATTTCAAGTGCTGGAGTACAGAGCCAAAACAACAACAAAAAAATGTCACTGTCCAATACTTTTAAGGAAGTAAGGAATGGGGTGCTATTTGGGATGCAGACCCAGTCTCTCTCCACATGGCAGCTGAGATCTCTAAGAGTAAACAAATGGATGCCAAATGTGTAATTGGTGTTCCTGTACTGAATTCCCAGCACAACAGAGTGGACTCATCACAGGACAAACTGCAGACTAGATGCTCCTTCAGGTAGCAGGTAGAGTGTCCCTCGGTACACATCTCTAAAAGAGTGTGTGTGTGTGTGTGTGTGTGTGTGTGTGTGTGTGTGTGTGTGTGTGTGTGTGTGTGTGTGTGTGTGTGTGTGTGTGTGTGTGTGTGTGTGTGTGTGTGTTACATCTTTTAATTATTTCACACTATTGCATGTTGGGCTCTCACATTAAACTAAATCTTAGAGGTTTAGATAGCGGTACGTGAGCGTACGTCTTAATGCATCAGACTATAGAGTCTTATATGAATGTTGAGTCTAGACTGACACTCATGGGATTTCTAGTTTTCTAAACTGCCACTGGGGGAGGAAACAGTGTCAGTATTTCACAAAACATCTGTTGGGCAGCAGGTAGACATCTGCAGCACCAGCCATTCTTCTCCATCTAATGATTTGCATAAATGCATGACCCGTGCTTGTTTTTTTTACCTTTATTTAACTAGTCATGTCAGTTAAGAACGAATTGTTATTTTTAATGACGGCCTAGGAGCAGTGGGTTAACTGCATTGTTCAGGGGCAGAACGACAGATTTTTACCTTGTCAGCTCAGGGATTTGATCTTGCAACCTTTCGGTTACTAGTGCCACCCCAGTTAAATCTGTGTCCCAAATGGCCCCCTTTTCCCTACATAGTGCACTACTTTTGACCAGCGCTATGACCTCTGGTCAAAAGATGTGCACTATATAGGGAATAAGCAGGGTGTCATTTTGGATGCAGATAATGTGTTGAAACAGTCCTGCTAAGTAGAAGCTATAGGCAGTCTGAGGCCTCTGTTTGGAAGCCACATACAAATCTATTACCAGTCATCGAAGCTCATCTAACAGAACTGTACTGTATAAACAATTCCTTTGACTAGAAAGCCACCATTATGCTTGGAGCTGACTGAATCTACATGAATCTGAGCTCACGCAGGTCCGTTAACAGCAGTATGCCTTTTTCTCTGCTCTGTAACTGTTGGGATTTGAGAACCACTGTGGAGCTGCAGTGTCCTGCTGGGGAAACATATTGTGGCCTGAGGTCTGGTGTCACATTATTAAAACACCAGGGAGACTGTGTGTGTGTGTGTGTGTGTGTGTGTGTGTGTGTGTGTGTGTGTGTGTGTGTGTGTGTGTGTGTGTGTGTGTGTGTGTGTGTGTGTGTGTGTGTGTGTGTTGGAGTGTCAGTGTAGTGTGTGGGTAGAGTCAGTGAGTGAGGGAGTGAGTGAGTGAGTGAGTGAGTGAGTGAGTGAGTGAGTGAGTGAGTGAGTGAGTGAGCGAGCGAGCGAGCATGTGGCCATGCACCAGCCAGAAGGAGAAGCCTTGTCATTCCTTATCTCAGATCATAACCTTTTGAGGTTTCACTGCTTCACTACAGAGTAATGATGGAGACATATGAGAGACTTCAGATCTCCTCAGAGCAGATCTGACAGTAATGTGTTCTTTTAACAGACAGTCTGATCGTAGATCATTCAATCTGCATCCCAAATCACACCCTAATTCCTTTAAAGTGGGAACATCATCATAGGGTTCAGGTCAAATGTAATGCACTAAATAGGGAATAGGATGCCATTTGGGAAGCAGACTCACTTCTTGGATGTCTAGAAAAAGCTATTCATAGCTAGACCGGCCATTTGAATTGGCAAATAACTTTAGCTGGTTTTGAATTAGGGACTTGGAATCGCACACTAATTGGAAATGACAAAAAATAAGTGTTGGCTGTGGAGCCTGTCTGAGCATGTGTCGCCCTGCTCAAGTGGGACTTCACAGGCAGCATCAGGCTTTTTCATTTCCGATTACCCATATCAGGGAGCATAGCCAGGCCTCTTTCACAATTGATTAGAGTGTAGAAGTAATATAGAAAAACATACAGAATGTGACACACAGACACACACATGCATGCTCACGCACACACACACACGAGCCCAGCTCACGTTATGAATATTAAATATACGTGTACTCTGTTATTTCCAGAAAAATATTTTTTCCATTTCTCTCAAACAAGGTTGGACTGTATATGGTATTCACTTGGGGATCTCCATGTAACTTGACAAACATAACATTTTCATTAGTCTGGACTGAGTACAAGCGTCGGAATGCCAGAAAGAACCGTGTGACTAAATCAAAAACATTGGTTGCCAGGGAAATATTCTGATTGCTGTCATGTATCGTGTCCTGAGACGCTCAAAGGCAGTGCTTGTGTGTCCTTATACAGTTGTACTGAAGTCTGCAATGTTTTCTTATATTCTGATGTCAACCACGTAGCTTTGTTTGGCTTAACAAGGACACCCTCTTAAAGAACATTCCACACCTGAATAGCCTTGACATACTGCATCAAACACACTCAAAGTTTCTCTCAGAAAGCATCAGCTATAGCATCTTCATGTGGTCTGTGGTACATATACTCCTGGGCTGCGTCCCAAAGGGAACCTTATTGCCTTTATAATGCACTACTTTGGACCCGAGCCCATAGAGTTCTCCTCAAAAGTAGTGCACTACATAGGGAATAAAGTGTGATTTGGGGAGCGGTTTTTAAATAAGAGGTGGAATGTCGCACGTTAGTGAGTCAGGGGCAATTTTTTTTATTTACCTTTGTTTAACTAGGCAAGTCAGTTAAGAACACATTTTATTTTCAATGACGGCCTAGGAACAGTGGGCTAACTGCCTGTTCAGGGGCAGAACGACAGAAGGGGACATTCCGGGTAAGCACGTGTGAATCACCAGCCCAACATGAGAGAAGTTGTGTTGGAAACTTCCTTCCCGTCAAAATGAATGTAAAAGACTTACTGTGTTGATTTACTGGATCGCTGCAGCTGCCTCACTTCCTTAACCACATCACCCTGTTTCTCTCTCTCTCTCTCTCTCTCTCAATTCAAGGGGCTTTATTGGCATGGGAAACATTTTGTTAACATTGCCAAAGCAAGTGAGGTAGATAATATACAAAAGTGAAATAAACAATCAAAATTAGCAGTAAACATTACACATACAGAAGTTTCAAAACAATAAAGACATTACAAATGTCATATTATGTATATACAGTGCCTTGCGAAAGTATTCGGCCCCCTTGAACTTTGCGACCTTTTGCCACATTTCAGGCTTCAAACATAAAGATATAAAACTGTATTTTTTTGTGAAGAATCAACAACAAGTGGGACACAATCATGAAGTGGAACGACATTTATTGGATATTTCTATTTTTTTAACAAATCAAAAACTGAAAAATTGGGCGTGCAAAATTATTCAGCCCCTTTACTTTCAGTGCAGCAAACTCTCTCCAGAAGTTCAGTGAGGATCTCTGAATGATCCAATGTTGACCTAAATGACTAATAAATGATAAATACAATCCACCTGTGTGTAATCAAGTCTCCGTATAAATGCACCTGCACTGTGATAGTCTCAGAGGTCCGTTAAAAGCGCAGAGAGCATCATGAAGAACAAGGAACACACCAGGCAGGTCTGAGATACTGTTGTGAAGAAGTTTAAAGCCGGATTTGGATACAAAAAGATTTCCCAAGCTTTAAACATCCCAAGGAGCACTGTGGAAGCGATAATATTGAAATGGAAGGAGTATCAGACCACTGCAAATCTACCAAGACCTGGCCGCCCCTCTAAACTTTCAGCTCATACAAGGAGAAGACTGATCAGAGATGCAGCCAAGAGGCCCATGATCACTCTGGATGAACTGCAGAGATCTACAGCTGAGGTGGGAGACTCTGTCCATAGGACAACAATCAGTCGTATATTGCACAAATCTGGCCTTTATGGAAGATTGGCAAGAAGAAAGCCATTTCTTAAAGATATCCATAAAAAGTGTCGTTTAAAGTTTGCCACAAGCCACCTGGGAGACACACCAAACATGTGGAAGAAGGTGCTCTGGTCAGATGAAACCAAAATTGAACTTTTTGGCAACAATGCAAAACATTATGTTTGGCGTAAAAGCAACACAGCTCATCACCCTGAACACATCATCCCCACTGTCAAACATGGTGGTGGCAGCATCATGGTTTGGGCCTGCTTTTCTTCAGCAGGGACAGGGAAGATGGTTAAAATTGATGGGAAGATGGATGGAGCCAAATACAGGACCATTCTGGAAGAAAACCTGATGGAGTCTGCAAAAGACCTGAGACTGGGACAGAGATTTGTCTTCCAACAAGACAATGATCCAAAACATAAAGCAAAATCTACAATGGAATGGTTCAAAAATAAACATATCCAGGTGTTAGAATGGCCAAGTCAAAGTCCAGACCTGAATCCAATCGAGAATCTGTGGAAAGAACTGAAAACTGCTGTTCACAAATGCTCTCCATCCAACCTCACTGAGCTCGAGCTGTTTTGCAAGGAGGAATGGGAAAAAATTTCAGTCTCGATGTGCAAAACTGATAGAGACATACCCCAAGCGACTTACAGCTGTAATCGCAGCAAAGGTGGCGCTACAAAGTATTAACTTAAGGGGGCTGAATAATTTTGCACGCTCAATTTTTCAGTTTTTGATTTGTTAAAAAAGTTTGAAATATCCAATAAATGTCGTTCCACTTCATGATTGTGTACTTGAGTTGATTCTTAAAAAAATACAGTTTTATATCTTTGTTTGAAGCCTGAAATGTGGAAAAGGTCGCAAAGTTCAAGGGGGCATCAATACTTTCGCAAGGCACTGTATATGTTGAAGAGGGTGGGGCTTAAGCTGCATCCCTGTCTCACCCCACGGCCCTGTGGGAAGAAATGTGTGTGTTTATTGCCAATTTTAACCACACACTTGTTGTTTGTGTACATGGATTTTATAATGTTGTATGTTTTACCCCCAACACCACTTTCCATCAATTTGTATAGCAGACCCTCATGCCAAATAGTCAAAAGCTTTTTTGAAATCAACAAAGCATGAAAAAACTTTGCCTTTGTTTTGGTTCGTTTATTTGTCAATTAGGGTGTGCAGGGTGAATACATGGTCTGTGAATACATGGTCTGTATGGTAATTTGGTAAAAAGCCAATTTGACATTTGCTCAGTACATTGTTTTCATTGAGGAAATGTATGAGTCTGTTGTTAATGATAATGCAGAGGATTTTTCCCAAGGTTGCTGTTCCTTCTTTTTCCGTAGTGTATTTCTGCATTGTTTTAGTGATTCATCATAGTGTAGGTGTAGACTCAGGTTTTCTGGGTCTCTATGTTTTTGGTTGGACAGGTTCTCAATTTCTTTCTTAGATGTTTGCATTCTTCATCAAACCATTTGTCATTGATGTTCATTTTCTTCAGTTTTCTATTTGAGATTTTTAGATTTGATAGGGATTTTCTACTGCCAAGTTTACACCTTCACTATTACAGTGTAATGTTTTACCCAGGAAATTGTCTAAAGGGGATTTGTTGTTGCCTAATTGTTTTTTGGTAGGTTTCCAAACTGCATTCCTTCTATCTATAGCATTTCTTAATGTTACTCAGTTCCTTTGGCTTTGATGGCTCATGATTGAGTATTTCTCTGTTCAAGTAGACTGTGATTTTGCTGTGGTCTGATAGGGGTGTCAGTGGGCTGACTGTGAATGCTCTAAGAGACTCTGGGTTGAGGTCAGTGATAAAGTAGTCTACAGTACTACTGCCAAGAGATGAGCTATAGGTGTACCTACCATAGGAGGCCCCTCAAAGCCTACCATTGACTATGTACATACCCAGCGTGCGATAGAGCTGCAGGAGTTGTGACCTGTTTTTGTTGGTTTTGTTGTCATAGTTGTGCCTAGGGGGGCATATGGGGGAGGGAATGCTCGCTCTCTCGCTCTCTCTCTCTCTCTCTCTCTCTATCTACACTGCCACTTTTCCTAAGGATGGCAGGCTGCGAGGAGTGAGGAGGAGGAAAAATTCCGTAGTCAATCTCTGCACCATATGGGCCGACTGATAAATGCTAAGTGGCTCGCTCAAACCATTCTAGCACAAATAATTGTAATTTATGATGCCAAATCTTCAGATTCATCACGGACTAGGCTATGCCCCTTTCCCTGCTGCCACGGCCACACAGCATTATGGGCTGTATCGCGTTACCCTCCCGTCCACTTCCTAATCCAATCATCCAATCAGAGGCTGGTTTAAGAACCAAACCTTCCGCGACAGGCCGTTGTCGTTGACGACTCAGGACGGTAATGACTATCAAGCCATGATGGGGGTTGTGGGTCAGACTCAGAGACCACAGTAATGAAAGTTTATGTGATGTTTAGAAGGCGTCAGTCTGGGCTGCAGTGGTGCCATTAGACTGCCATCTTAGAACCCTGATCATGGCTGAGGTATCAGGGTTTCAGGGTAACACAAAGGGTATAGCCCATCTTCTCATAGAATTTGTATTTCCAATGCCGTATATTTAGTATTATCAAGTCTTTAGAACAGTTTGGATTGTCTCCTCCATTTTACAATTAAAGTGTTGCTTTATTGTCAGAACGCACTAGTATCCAAATTAGTCTTCATGTAGAGAGCTACCATTAGTACACCTTCATAAAGTCAAATTCACATAACAATTCCAAACTCTTGTCCTAAAGTAAGCCTTGTCCGAGCCAGAATTGCCAATATTGCAGGAGCTCATCTCCTGTTTCTGTAGAGTGAGGCAGCTTGATGTAAAAGTAAACCCTCTGGGCGGTCATTGTCTCATTGTCGGTACCAAATTACGACCTTCAACTGGAATGGGACCCTTGTCCCCTCCAGTATGTAGTCCAGTGTACAGTACGTGCAAAACGCCACACATTTCCCCCCAGAGACTGGTAGCCAGCTATGTATTATGCCATCAGGCTTGTTTAAACCAAGTGCCAGATATGTGAGTGCCATACCAGCCAGATCACTTCTCTGCTGAATATAGAATCGGTGGTACAGGGCATGTCAACACCTCATATACAGTAGCTATGGTAGCATGCAAGCCACTAGCACTTATGAGTAGAGGCACAGTGTTAAATGGTAGAGGACAGAGTGTGTGCTCCATACACACTCCAGCCCATGTGGCAATTCCATGCCAAGACAGAAATAGACAGCTATATCTATTGGCATGATACAGTATGAGTGTCAAGTACCAACCTGTCCTGCTAACCTCATAACACAGCAAGGTGAAGCCAGCGGGAGTCAGAGCCTACTCCATTATGGTATCCATTTTAGGACACCCTCAGCCCCAAGCCTCAAACCTCAATTTTGATTTGATTTCTTTGACCATTTCAAAACACAATTCAATCACACATGGACACAATGCATCTACAAATAATTGTGGGTAACGCAAACAAGTGGGATGTTAGGGTAAAGGGTGCCATTAAGAGATGTAACCTGTGGTAAAGGGTGCCATTAAGAGGTGTAACCTGGGGTAAAGGGTGCCATTAAGAGGTGTAACCTGGGGTAAAGGGTGCCATTAAGAGATGTAACATGTGGTAAAGGATGCCATTTAGAGATGTAACCTGGGGTAAAGGGTGCCATTAAGAAATGTAAAGGGTGTCATTAAGATATGTAACCTGGGGTAAAGGATGCCATTAATCAAATCAAAATCAAATCAAATCAAATTTATTTATATAGCCCTTCGTACATCAGCTGATATCTCAAAGTGCTGTACAGAAACCCAGCCTAAAACCCCAAACAGCAAGCAATGCAGGTGTAGAAGCACGGTGGCTAGGAAAAACTCCCTAGAAAGGCCAAAACCTAGGAAGAAACCTAGAGAGGAACCAGGCTATGTGGGGTGGCCAGTCCTCTTCTGGCTGTGCCGGGTGGAGATTATAACAGAACATGGCCAAGATGTTCAAATGTTCATAAATGACCAGCATGGTCGAATAATAATAAGGCAGAACAGTTGAAACTGGAGCAGCAGCACAGTCAGGTGGAAGTTGAAACTGGAGCAGCAGCATGGCCAGGTGGACTGGGGACAGCAAGGAGTCATCATGTCAGGTAGTCCTGGGGCATGGTCCTAGGGCTCAGGTCAGTTGAAACTGGAACAGCAGCATGGCCAGGTGGACTGGGGACAGCAAGGAGTCATCATGTCAGGTAGTCCTGGGGCATGGTCCTAGGGCTCAGGTCCTCCGAGAGAGAGAAAGAAAGAGAGAAGGAGAGAATTAGAGAACGCACACTTAGATTCACACAGGACACCGAATAGGACAGGAGAAGTACTCCAGATATAACAAACTGATCCCAGCCCCGACACATAAACTACTGCAGCATAAATACTGGAAGCTGAGACAGGAGGGGTCAGGAGACACTGTGGCCCCATCCGAGGACACCCCGGACAGGGCCAAACAGGAAGGATATAACCCCACCCACTTTGCCAAAGCACAGCCCCCACACCACTAGAGGGATATCTTCAACCACCAACTTACCATCCTGAGACAAGGCTGAGTATAGCCCACAAAGATCTCCGCCACGGCACAAGCCAAGGGGGGTGCCAACCCAGACAGGATGACCACAACAGTGAATCAACCCACTCAGGTGACGCACCCCCTCCAGGGACGGCACGAGAGAGCCCCAGCAAGCCAGTGACTCAGCCCCTGTAATAGGGTTAGAGGCAGAGAATCCCAGTGGAAAGAGGGGAACCGGCCAGGCAGAGACAGCAAGGGCGGTTCGTTGCTCCAGAGCCTTTCCGTTCACCTTCCCACTCCTGGGCCAGACTACACTCAATCATATGACCCACTGAAGAGATGAGTCTTCAGTAAAGACTTAAAGGTTGAGACTGAGTTTGTGTCTCTGACATGGGTAGGCAGACCGTTCCATAAAAATGGAGCTCTATAGGAGAAAGCCCTGCCTCCAGCTGTTTGCTTAGAAATTCTAGGGACAATTAGGAGGCCTGCGTCTTGTGACCGTAGCGTACGTGTAGGTATGTACGGCAGGACCAAATCAGAGAGATAGGTAGGAGCAAGCCCATGTAATGCTTTGTAGGTTAGCAGTAAAACCTTGAAATCAGCCCTTGCTTTGACAGGAAACCAGTGTAGAGAGGCTAGCACTGGGGTAATATGATCAAATTTTTTGGTTCTAGTCAGGATTCTAGCAGCCGTATTTAGCACTAACTGAAGTTTATTTAGTGCTTTATCCGGGTAGCCGGAAAATAGAGCATTGCAGTAGTCTAACCTAGAAGTGACAAAAGCATGGATTAATTTTTCTGCATCATTTTTGGACAGAAAGTTTCTGATTTTTGCAATGTTACGTAGATGGAAAAAAGCTGTCCTCGAAATGGTCTTGATATGTTCTTCAAAAGAGAGATCAGGGTCCAGAGTAACGCCGAGGTCCTTCACAGTTTTATTTGAGACGACTGTACAACCATTAAGATTAATTGTCAGATTCAACAGAAGATCGATGTAACCTGGGGTAAAGGGTGCCATTAAGAGATGTAAAGGATGCCATTAAGATATGTAACCTGGGGTAAAGGATGCCATTAATAGATGTAACCTGGGGTAAAGGGTGCCACTAAGAGATGTAAAGGATGCCATTAAGAGATGTAAAGGATGCCATTAAGAGATGTAAAGGATGCCATTAAGAGATGTAACCTGGGGTAAAGGGTGCCATTAAGAGATGTAAAGGATGCCATTAAGAGATGTAAAGGATGCCATTAAGAGATGTAAAGGATGCCATTAAGAGATGTAAAGGATGCCATTAAGAGATGTAACCTGGGGTAAAGGGTGCCATTAAGAGATGTAACCTGGGGTAAAGGGTGCCATTAAGAGATGTAACCTGGGGTAAAGGGTGCCATTAAGAGATGTAAAGGATGCCATTAAGATATGTAACCTGGGGTAAAGGATGCCATTAATAGATGTAACCTGGGGTAAAGGGTGCCACTAAGAGATGTAAAGGATGCCATTAAGAGATGTAACCTGGGGTAAAGGGTGCCACTAAGAGATGTAACCTGGGGTAAAGGGTGCCATTAAGAGATGTAACCTGGGGTAAAGGGTGCCATTAAGAGATGTAACCTGGGGGTAAAGGGTGCCATTAAGAGGTGTAACCTGGGGTAAAGGGTGTCAGTAAGAGATGTAACCTGGGGTAAAGGGTGCCATTAAGAAATGTAAAGGATGCCATTAAGAGGTGTAACCTGGGGTAAAGGGTGTCAGTAAGAGATATAACCTGGGGTAAAGGGTGCCATTAAGAGTTGTAACCTGGGGGTAAAGGGTGCCATTAAGAGATGTAACCTGGGGTAAAGGGTGCCATTAAGAGATGTAACCTGGGGTAAAGGGTGCCATTAAGAGATGTAACCTGGGGTAAACGGTGCCATTAAGAAATGTAAAGGATGCCATTAAGAGATGTAACCTGGGGTAAAGGGTGCCATTAAGAGATATAACCTGGGGTAAAGGGTGCCATTAAGAAATGTAACCTGGGGTAAAGGGTGCCATTAAGAGATGTAACCTGGGGTAAAGGGTGCCATTAAGAAATGTAACCTGGGGTAAAGGGTGTCATTAAGAGATGTAACCTGGGGTAAAGGGTGTCATTAAGAGATGTAACCTGGGGTAAAGGGTGCCATTAAGAGATGTAACCTGGGGTAAAGGGTGCCATTACGAGATGTAACCTGGGGTAAAGGGTGTCATTAAGAGATGTAACCTGCCATTAAGGGTAAAGGGTGCCATTAAGAGATGTAACCTGGGGTAAAGGGTGTCATTAAGAGATGTAACCTGGGGTAAAGGGTGCCATTAAGACATGTAACCTGGGGTAAAGGGTGCCATTAAGACATGTAACCTGGGGTAAAGGGTGCCATTTCAAGATGTGACCTTGGGTAAAGGGTGCCATTAAGAAATGTAACCTGGGGTAAAGGGTGCCATTAAGAGATGTAAAGGGTGCCATTACGAGATGTAAGCGGGAACAGGAGAATATTGGAAATTAACAAACATGTGTGACCAATTCAAGGTCTCTCACGCGCTTATCATGTCAAAATCCTACTTTCATATTGAAATCAGTCTTCATTTTAAGGGGAGACCTGTCACAGACTCCGAACGGTGTGTTTCAAAAAGGCACCAATTTGATTGAAGAGCTGTTTAGAATGTAAAAGGATTCATCACTGCCAGCAGCATGGATGTAGAGACAACACTCTTTATAGTCCCTCACTCTATTGGGGTTGTCACTCACCACATGTTGCTTGAATACTGAGAATAGCATGAATCAAGAAAGGAGAGGGCCTCCATCTATTTTCATGCAGGATGCGTTCTAAATGGCCCCTGATTCCCTACGTGGCGCTACATATCTCTGGTGTACTATATAAGGAATAGGGTTTCATTTGGGACACAACCACTGAGTTCTGTAGTTCAGTAGTATCTTCTTGGGGGACGCAGATAAACAGAGGTCGGCAGGGACTAATCGTAAATAGACTCTGCCATTCATTCATTCCCATAGCAAAGCCGCACATGAAACAAGGCCTCTCAGTCATTTTGGCATGGCGTTTTTTTCCTTCATGTTTTCCAGCACCTGTCTCCTCTGTACTTTGACGTGACCCGGCGCAGCTGTTCCACAGGTTTTGAACCACTCACAGTTCCTCACAGTTCACTGTTTGATTCATATCCACTTAAAGTCATTATTTTATCCTCTTTTCCGCATAGCTATCACAGCTCCGCCCAGGAGCACTTAAAAACGGATCGAACACAAACGGCGTTCCCTATTTTACAGGCCTGTAACCTTAGATCCTCTGGTGGCAAAGGAAAAAGGAATATATTTTTCTCTCTCTCTCTCTCTCTCTCTCTCTCTCTCTCTCTCTCTCTCTCTCCTCAGACAGATGGCTTTAGGCGGCATTATCAACCCTATGGTAATTGAGTGAGTGGAGCCATGTTCAAATGTAGGACAAGACAGAGGCAGAGGTGGAGAGACACTAAACAGGATGTCAGGCAGGGGCTACTGAGCTAATTGTACGCACCTCTCTCTCTCTGTCTCTAGCTCAACCCCCCTCTCTCTCTCTGTCTCTAGCTCTACCCCCCCCTCTCTCTCTCTGGGCCCAAGGTAAAGACAAACATGTAATTCAATTCAATTCAAATGTATTTATATAGCCCTTCGTACATCAGCTGATATCTCAAAGTGCTGTACAGAAACCCAGCCTAAAACCCCAAACCACAAGCAATGCAGGTGTAGAGGCACGGTGGTAATGATCCTTTCCTTATGATAACCCCTCCCACTCCTGTCAATGCATTTACCAGCAAGAGCGAATGGAAAAACAAAATAATGTTTAACAAAATGCTGCACATACCACCCCCTGCAGAAACAATCAATCTACTGTAGCTTTGACCACTGAGACGAGAGTGTTGGTAAGTCTGTTTGAGAGAGAGAAGGAAAGAACAAAACCACTAAAAAGGGGAAACAGGCTAAATGTCTGAGTGAATGTCCAAGGCTAACGATTTTCTATCCAAACCTGCATACATTTTTGGTCCATAGAAATTACAGACATTTAAGAGGGAGACCATTGAAAGGCTTCTGAAGGCTTACGAAACCCTTTGGTCAAGGGTGAGTAGATTGAGATTGCAAAACTGTTTTATAACGGGTCAGAAAACTATTCGGTGAATAATTGTGATAGCTATTGCAATCTTCCAATCTTACTTGGTGGGAAATACGATGGAAATGTATAAAACAATACTGTTTGGATAACTGTAAATACCACAAGCCTACATCAAAGCTTGGTTGTATTTGCTGTCCAACACAAGGTCTTAGCTGGAGAATGTTAGGATGTTTTCTGTATGGATTGCGATTTGCCGAACATGTAATTGAAGCTTAAATGGCTTGCATGAAGCATATCTTTCTTTGTGTTCTTTTATAATGATCCTCAAATACTACTACACAGATCATTGAGTCATGGTACAAAGACAACAGAGAGTATATACTGTATGTTAAAATAACAACCAAATGGTTATGTTCTCTTTGGTTCTGACGAGAAATTTTAATAGATGTCTTGCTGAATTATTACAATTCTAACTTGGATTAGAGTTCCATGTTGATCAACAATTGCCAGCATAGAAAGACAACTCCCCCGTCCCCCCTCGTTCCCCCAACCTCCTCGCCCCTCTCCTGAAAATGTAGCATCTGTGCTTTCAGCTATTTTTATCTAAAACAAATTAGTTACCTTGGTAATGGCACAGCAAATGCAAGCCTTCCTTGTCCAGATAGCAGGGTCTGTCTGTCCTCCAGTCTTAATGGAGACGGCTTTTCTGTTTGTCTAGAAAGACAGGAGAGGCCACTATTCAAATAGGGCCCACAAATGATACAGGCCATTGATGATCACGTCCCCTGATTAGTTTATTTTCTGTATTTCTTTGTTATTATGACCCCCCTCCCTTCCCCCAAATCCTCCTGTGTGTGTGTGTGTGTGTGTGTGTGTGTGTGTGTGTGTGTGTGTGTGTGTGTGTGTGTGTGTGTGTGCTACTTCAGGGCCACATAATGGGCTGGGTGGGCTATAGAATGTACAGAACACTAACAATGGCCCTGTTTCAATTCCAGGGCAGCCTTCAACTAGTTCTTCAGAAATAGCAGGCTGAACATCCCATATAATATCACAGATAAGATGGATACAAAATAGCCCGAAGAAAATGGACAGATGTGTGATTTATTCAGGTATGTACCCTTTCATTGTAAAAATTGTTTTTAGACTCCAAATAGCATACAGTCTTAAAAATAAAGATAAAAGATGGAACCACATAACGTTATCGAGAGCGATGCCATAGAGGAATCATTTTAGGTTCCCCCGAAGAACCATAAATGGGATGGTTCTTTGAAGAACCAAACATAAATCCAAAGCCAGAAATGTTTCAGCCCTCCAGGACCAGAATTGAATAGCTCTGTTTTAGGGTTTTAAGCCTTATTTGCATTTTTCTCAGGGTGCCTTTCGAGTGAATTTTAGTTACCAGTACCAGAAATGACTGCCATTGCTAGTGGCAAAGACATGGTTATTGCATTCCTTCATTTTCAGTCCTGTTGCCATCACCAAGTGAGACCCGAAGTGAATAGGTCATTAAATACTATAAATTCTCTAAGACAACACATATTTCATAAGGCTTTCTTTTGAGGATCTAGCTTTATCATAATACAGTGGCCTGAAACTCACTGTTTTACAGCCCACATCAGACCTGCAACTCACATTATGCTATTGGAATCCAGCCAGAGTGAGAATATCCAACTTTTTAAATGTTTTATTCACTTACAACCTGCCTTCAGAATGACTGTGACTGTTGGGGAAATTAAGATATGAGAAACTGGAACAATCATTTCAGTAGCTGGTGCTATAGCTCCAAGTAACCAATTGAAATATATTATATTATTTATATTTGAGTAGCATAAAATTAAATAATGAATCAATATACATGTAAAAACATAGATATTGAAACAAACAGTTCTAAAAATCAACCTGCAGTAGAGCATGCTGGGAAATATGATAATGATGGGCGTGGTTTTGGCTCAACTCAGGTTATTAACACAAACACTATGGTTATTTTACACCACTTTTTACACCAGTGTCAGTTATTTTAACTTGAATCAACACTAGAAATGTTACACTGAAGAATCAACACTAGTTAACACTGGCCAATTTACTGTGTGCTATGAAAGGGACACATCTGCAGGCTTCCATACATTTCAAGAACATTTTAGAATTCTGAAGAACCGTAGATGGCATGTCAAGAACCCCACACTTAACTTAAAGGTTATTTTTCAGACAAGAGCCGTAAGAGCTGAGAAGAACCGTTTAAGAACCTTTCTTTTTTGTTCAGTGTACAACAATGAGTAAGACATGGGTTACACCTTAATGTGAAGATGTGTGTGATTGTGTTGTTGTTTGACTCATTTTCACAACAGCTTCTGTTCCGGTAGCTTTAAGTCCTCAACTTTTCTGGAGACAATGACAGAGGCGTATGGCAACCCGCAAGCAAGTAGGAGGCTGTCCCAAATGGAACCCTATCCCCTATACAGTGCACTACTTTTGTCCAGAGGCCAAGAAGAAGCCCATAATTGGTCATGTCACAATACATTTTGACTGTACGGGGGAACATCCAGTCATTGTTTGGTTGGGACTGGATGACAGTGGTGGATGTTGTGCAATGAGCTGAGTGGGCAGGCAGGCAGTGTACTTTTAGTGAGCTCAGAGAGAATTCTACTGGCAGACACACCATGTGAATGCAAGTCAGTCCTTCTCTCTTCTCTCTCTCTCTCTCTCTCTCTCTCTCTCTTTCTCTCTCTCTCTCTCTCTCTCTCTCTCTCTCTCTCTCTCTCTCTCTCTCTCTCTCTCTCTCTCCGGTGAGTTTAAATGATGAAAGATCCCTCTTCATTTTACAGCACCTCAGTATACAGCAAGAGTTCGCCTCAATATCCAACCAGCACATGAATTCAGACACAGTAAGAAGGTCATACCTTTAGTCCAGCAGGGGAGGACGGAGGCTGTAAATAAACTCATTTAGTCCTTTTAAATATCTTTGCAAACTACTTTTGCTCCAGTTTCATCAATCCCCAGCACTGAAGTTTAAACAAATAAATGCTGCCAAAGCCAATGACACCGCATATTAGTGATGTGTTAGTGATATGTTAGTGATACTGCAGAGTGGATAGAGAAGGCTACTACAGACTGTACTGTAAACTCAGCACTGTATGTTTTAACAGGTGCCTTTCCGCGATAGCTACAGGAGAGAAGAAGAGGGGAGATCTGCAGGAGATTTCCTTTGGGAGTGTTCGATGCGTATTTCGAACATGTTAGCAAGCAGGAAGGAGGCGTGAAGTAATCATGTGGAACTGGAAACAATCTGACACGATAGAGAACAGAGAGAGAGAGAGAGAGAGAGAGAGAGAGAGAGAGAAAGAGAGAGGGAGAGGGAGAAAGAGAGAGAGAGAAAGAGAGAGAGAGAAAAAGAGAGAGAGAGGGAGAGGGGGAGAGAGAGAGGGGGAGAGAGAGAGGGGGAGAGAGAGGGGGAGAGAGAGAGAGAGAGAGAGAGAGAGAGAGGGGAGAGAGAGAGAGAGGGAGAGGGGGAGAGAGAGAGAGAGAGAGAGAGAGAGAGAGAGAGAGAGAAAGAGAGAGAGAACAGAGAGAGAAAGAGAGAGAGAGAGAGGAACAGGTGTCTGTTAACCTCTCATGCCGTCCTGTCCAATGCTAAATAGGACTTCAGGCACTATCAGAATTACTTTCCACATAACAGAAAGGCCTTTGTTAAAGAGATAAGTACTATAACAGACATGTAGTCCAGTTTCTCAACGTCATCCAGTGCCACTTCACACTGAAGCTACAATCCCACCAGAACAAACCAAGATACAGTATTGTACTCCTGGTCAACTGAAAAGTAATAGAAAGACAGGTCGGATGTGCTCACTGACTATTTGGATGGAATTACACTAAGAATGAATAAGCCTGGGATCCCATGAAGATGCCACGCTTTGTGAACATTTTTAAGGGAGCGTATTGTACAGATGTGGGATCTTAATTTGACCCGTTTCTCACAGCAGGAAAATAATCCTGCAGCAACAGGAATTGTTCATTGTTGTGTGTATTATAAGTAATGGACATTTTGGTAGGGATTGATAAGTACATTTTTAGTTAGGGCAAATCAAGTCTGACATTTTAAAGTGGAAATTACAAACTTTAAAAGCCTTTTTAAACCTTGAATACCCTACAAGTTAACATTTCTTGCTGTGCATGAAATTTTGTGGAACAACAGGGTGTTCAAATTAAGATCCTACTGGCAGACACCAGTAGAATCTTAAGGACACCATCTCTCACCATCATCATCCTCTATCCCCAGTCTGCGTGATGTGCAGGGGGAATGGGAGTGTACTGGAGAAGTTAGCTGAGATGTGAAATTATTGCCCAAATTTGGGGCTTGATCCTCAGATTCTGAAGGTATTGGAACTACTTTCGGGACCTCCTCAGGGTCTTGCAGTTGTTCGTAACTGTCACACCCTGACCATAGTTTGATTTGTAATTTTCTATGTTTTGTTTGGTCAGGGTGTGATCTGAGTGGGCATTCTATGTTGCATTCTATGTTGTGTGTCTAGTTTGTCTGTTTCTGTGTTTGGCCTGATATGGTTCTCAATCAGAGGCAGGTGTTAGTCATTGTCTCTGATTGGGAACCATATTTAGGTAGCCTGTTTTGTGTTGGATTTTGTGGGTGATTGTTCCTGTCTTTGTGTTTGTTACACCAGATAGGGCTGTTTTTGGTTTTTCACGGTTCTTGTTTTTGTATATTGTTCTATTTTCATCTTTATTAAAGATGTATCACAATAACCACGCTGTGTTTTGGTCCGCCTCTCCTTCAACAGAAGAAAGCCGTTACAGTAACAAAGCAAGCTTTTTTTGGTTAATGGGATTTTCGGATGTGCTTGAGTTTTTTTAATCACTATATTGAATTCATTATAAAGTGTCCACTCAAGGCCCCCAAACACACAATCAAGTTCTTCATTTAGATAAGTCTAACATATGTCAGCGTGTTCTTTTCAGTTCCATTTTTGACACCAGCATTTTTTGGGGGGAATCTGCATTTCACTTTGCCGTCGTCATTTGAGAGTACAAATTGAGTGTACTATCAACATGATCAAAAATGCCCTTTGAGAAAGAACTGAACTGGCCATCAGTCGAACCTGTTACTGTACACTCCACTGTACTTCCCTACTAAAGAGACAAATCAGTTCAGCAATTGCCCTGTGCAATCAGGGCAAATTGAGAACACTGGGCAAATTAGCCCAGACCCTCCATCACTCTGCTGTAGTACCAGCGTTGCATCTCAAATGGCACACTATTCCCTATATACTATAAACAGCACTTTTGACCAGGGCCCATTGGTAGTGCACAATACATGGAACAGGGTGCCATTTGGAATGCTGACTCTCTCTGGTCTCTGGAGCAGGCCGGCAGGTGGACGGCTCATTACTGGTTCACCTTCACCATGCCCTTCCTCACTGACTGCATCCCAAATGGCACCCTATTTTCTATTAATTGCACTGCTTTTGGGAATAGGGAGTCATTTGGGACGCAGACACTACTGAGTGATTCCGTCACCTCTCTCATTTCTTTAATTCCACTTCCTGGTACAAAGCCTCTGTAGCAGGCCTCTGCAGGAAGTAACGCTTTGAAACATGCTTGAGTTCTGCTCTTGAGGAGGGTTCTACATAGCATATGTTACAAAGGGAATGGTGCAGTCCTGAAAGACATGGTGTAGGGACGTTAATGTACCTGGGTGTTTTTGAGTTCTAGACCAAACGAAACCAAAAATCCAGTTTGAAATTCCGATTTCATTTGAAACGCTACTTTTAATATTCCATACGTACTTAGTCTTTCATAGTTAGACCCATTCGATACATTTCACACGTTCAAATGTCCTCTATCTTTTCTTCCTCCTTGTTGCTCTTTTGTCCCAGTTCTGTTTCCTCCGCTCCCTCTGTTAGGATTCATCCTATCAGTCAATATCAGGAGGGTATCTGCCTGCCTTGGAATTATTCCTCCTCTCATGAAAAAATTATCTCTAGCCCCTTTGATAACATCAGCTGGATCAGCCATGGAAGCATCCCCGTTCGTTTACATTTCCCATTCTGGAAAGATTGATTGCGTTACAAATGGCACCCTATTCCCTATATAGTGCACTACTTTTGACCAGCACCCTGGAGGGCTCTGGTCAAAAATAGTGCACTATATAGGGAATAGGGTGCCATTTGGGATGTAGACACTGTCAAATCATATTAGTCCTGCAGCTAAAGACCGAGAGCACTGGGGGAGTTATACTACAGTGTTGGTTGTCAGACCTGTCGGCTAAAACCTCCCCCTCCTCACATCTCCTTACCCTGCTTTAATAGAAACAGACAACCATAGGAGAACCTGGGCCTTGAAGTAACCAAATCAATTGACCATAGCAAGGTCAACATGAAGGCCACTACTTCCAGTTACAAACTAGAGGAAGGGGTTTATGAGAAGGTGGTGACAGTGATAATATAACGTGTGGGTTCCAAAAGACACCCTGTTCCCCATAATGTGCACTACTTTTGATGAGAACCCTATGGACCTTGGTCAAAAGTAGTGCACTACATAGGGAATCGGGTGTCATTTGGGATGTGACCTGTGAACTACCACCACCTCATCCATTACCCTCGGTGGAAGTGTCAGGCCTACAGTATGATGACTGTTAGTACGGTCTCTCAGTAGGTATGGTCCTATTAGTGAATAGGTTCCTGATGTCACTTAGTCAATACTCAACGGCAGACAGAGTCTGGCCTAAATACATTTTATTTGGGTAGTTCAATTACCCTCTTACATGTTGATGATCTTGCTCTTCAGTGGTCGAAAAGGAAGTTCCCATTAAATCTACAGGTACACTGTCACGTTCGCTGGAATAATTATCAGACCAAACTGCAGCGCGAAATGGTTTCCACATAATGTTTATTTGAAAACGGCCAAAACAACAAGGAAAGAACGAAACAAACCACCAACCGTGACTACAGAGGTGCAACGTCCACTAACTCAAAACAATATCCCATAAAACACAGGTGGGAAAAATGCTACTTAAAAATGATCCCCAATTAGAGACAACGATAACCAGCTTCCTCTAATTGGGAATCATACCAAACACCAACATAGAAAATCATAACTAGAAAACCCCCCAGTCACGCCCTGACCTACTCTACCATAGAAAATAAGGGCTCCCTATGGTCAGGACGTGACATACACAGTGTAAAGCTGAATATACAGTGTATTTCTGACAATGAAACAAGCATTATACTTTGAGGCACACAATCCTAAATCACATGTCAATTTGAAAGCAGGTTCCATCTTGATAACATTGGGTGAAGAAAATGAACTGGATAAATGTCAAATCAACTAGGATCTTAATTAATATTCCTCCCATTGGACAGGAAGTCATTCAGGCTCTGTCATTCAGCTGTGTGTGTGTACTCGTATGTGTGTGTGTACTCGTATGTGTGTGTGTACTTGTGTGTGTGTGTGTGTACACATAGGTGTGTGTGTGTACTCGTGTGTACGTGTATGTGTGTGTACTCGTATGTGTGTGTGTACTCGTATGTGTGTACTTGTGTGTGTTTACTTGTGTGTGTGTACTCATATGTGTGTGTGTGTAGTCGTATGTGTGTGTGTGGCAAATTCAGGTCTCTCTCATTTTCTCTCCTTCATCTTTTTCATTTTCTCCATGGCATTTTCCATGGGCCTCAGCTCCTTCGTTGAAGCTCCTCCTAAGCTGAAGTCGCAGAATAGCTTGGAATAGTCACAGTGATACCGTGGAGAACCAGGAAGACCCTGCCCTTATCCAGAAATCTGTCTGCTCTCTCTTCCTCTTTCTTTCTTTCTTTCTTTCTTTCTTTCTTTCTTTCTTTCTTTCTTTTCTTTCTCTCTCTCTCTCTCTCTGCTCTCTCTCTCTCTCTTCTCTCTCTCCCTCTCTCTTTCTCTCTCTCTTTCTCTCCCTTGCTCTGCTTGGGATATTTAAAAGAGATATTGTGGCCTGCTGAAAATGACAGTAATGCCTTCTACGAGGGTAGAGGTTTGTGGTGTAATTTGTCGGCTACATATGAAAGTGTGATGGACAATGATACAATGGCAGCTCATCACTCTGAAACCACCAGAAACACCATAATACAAAGTTCATTGTTTGCCACAACAATAGATAAAAGACATGAGAGAAGCCACACACTGCTACAGTATCAATAGCCTCCTATAATGGGAAAGGGTTTCTTTTGACAGTGTTGAGGCTCCTGAAGTCACTCATGCAAATTGACAATGCATCAGTTAATGCGCTTTTACAGAAGAGGAGCAGCTGCTTACCCATATGTCTATTTTAAAACAGGGGTTGTAAACCCCCCAGAAATTCCAATAGTTCTGAATAGAACCATTTTTTTTTTTGTTCTGTCCGTTCTGAATCCCCCAAAACGTTATGGTTTATATCGCTCCTTTCTGTTCCTTTTTGAAATCAAAATGTTTTCACAGTTAGCTCGACAATGAATTACGTCACCAATCAGTGTGGCTAGAGCAGCGCGCTATGCACTATTTACATGCATTGGATAGACGAGTGTAGGGCGTGAGATGCAACTGACATTTTGTGGGTGGGGAGAGAGCGAGAGAGGGTGGAGGAGTAGTCTTGGCTTGAAGTGCTGGGCATCTTGTTGTCATGACTTGCATTATCTGAATTAGGCCTTTTACAAACTGTTTGCTCACTGTTTATTAATCGTTACTCCCCCAATGTTAGTAAGCTAGTTATTCACACATGTGTATATATATATATATATATATATATATATATATATATATATATATATATATATATATATATATATATGTCCTTAAACATCCTGTGTTGTGTGCTTATTCCTTTACCAGGTACTGCAGGAATTTATACTCATATCCATCTTTTTGTGAGAAATTGCCCTGTTATAAAGTATAAATAGCGCTCACTTTAAGATTAGGGACTGCAAAAATTATTTACTAATGATGAATACATGGTTTATTAACGTGGGAGTAATGATTAATAAATGGTACATAATTTATAAATGCTTATAAACGGTTTATCACGGACCCTTAAAATAAGGTATTACTAATGTTTACAAATTTCAAGACAAACTTGATTATTGAATACAGACTACTTTCCACACAGTTTGTATGTGTGTCTGTGACTTGAAACAGAGGGAGAAGGGGAAGAATACAGAGAGGCAGAGAGATAGAGCGAGTGAGAGAGAGAGAGAGGCAGAGAGAGAGAGGCAGAGAGACAAAAAGACAGAGAGAGAGCGAGAGAGAGAGAAGCAGAGAGAGAGGCAGAGAGTAAAAAAGACAGAGAGAGAGCGAGAGAGAGAGAGAGGCAGAGAGACAAAAGACAGAGAGAGCAGAGAGACAAAAAGACAGAGAGAGAGAGAGAGAGAGAGAGAGAGAGAGGGTGAGCGAGAGAGAGAGAGAGAGAGAGACTGCATTGGACTTTTAGTTAAGTGGTTTGCGGGAACAGCAGCTGTGGCAACATAATACATTTCAATACTGATCTGGGTTAATAAATAACTCTGTATCAGAACACCTGGCCTGGTCTCCAGCGTGATCGCACACCAATGTCAGACTGCCATGAGCTGATTATTCTGTAACTGTTTGCCACAGCCCCAGCCTCTCTCTAAAGGAATCACATAATACACAACAGATTGGCTGTGTATTAAATGGCACGATATTCCCTATACAGTGAGGAAGCAACCTTTGCCTTTAGGGTGCGTGCTTAGTCCCCTCCTGTACTCCGTTTTTTGACTCATCACATACGCTGCGGCTACTGTTTGTTATTTGTCACTTTATTCCTAGTTATACTGTATGTACATGTACCTCAATTACCTCGTACCCCTGCACATCAGTACTGGTACCCCTTGTATATAGCCAAGTTATCATTACTCATTGTGTATCTATTGTTACTTTTATTAGGACATGTTTTACTCTTCTGTTATTTCTCTATCTTTCTCTCTGCGTTGTTGGGAAGGGCCCGAAAGTAAGCAGTCCATACCTGTTGTTTAAAGAAGCATGTGACAAATACAATTTGATGGCACGTTAGTCGGCGAGGGAGATAGAGCTGAGAATTCCTTGCTCTCTGGTCAGACAACCAATCCAATACCAAGCCATGTATTTTTTATATTTTTGATTTCATTTAACCAGGTAGGCCAGTTGAGAACAAGTTCTCATTTACAACTGCGACCTGGTGAAGATAAAGCAAAGCATTATGACATGTGTGGGTCTCCTTTCTGTGAACAAGGTAGAGAGAGATAGAAGGGAGTGGCGCTGCACTGGCGTGTTCTGTAGTCTAGGATAGTATTACTAGTATATTGGCAGTATCAACAGTTGTCCGTAAACCACATTAGGGATAATAATGACAAATAAGCAATATGTCAGCATAGGTGACATATACTGTAACGACAACGGTTAAATGTCTCTATTTTGACATATTCTAGTAAGACCATGTTGTTAGGCCTCGTATCGTAATGTGAATTGCTCTGCCTACATTCGCTGGCGCTAACTACAAGGAATCAGCACACAGTGAGCTTCTCGCTGCTGTCATGCAGATTTGAGCTGGGATCCCAAGATGATTTGTGAATGCTTCCCGATCAAAGGCAGTGGGGATGGGATCTGGTTCTAATTGCGTGCTCACATATCTGGGTTACACATGAACTATGTACATATCACCACGGTTCACAAGGAAACAGGCTACCCCGTCCCCTCCCCCTCTCTATTCCTCCCTCCATCTCCCTCCCTCCCTCCACCTCCTTGCCTTCCTTTTTCTCTCTTCCTGTCTATGTGCCTTCCTGATACAATCTCTTGTCTGTCTGTCTGTCTGTCTGTCTGTCTGTCTGTCTGTCTGTCTGTCTGTCTGTCTGTCTGTCTGTCTGTCTGTCTGTCTGTCTGCCTGCCTGCCTGCCTGCCTGCCTGCCTGCCTGCCTGCCTGCCTGCCTGCCTGCCTGCCTGCCTGTCTCTGCCTGCCTGCCTGCCTGCCTGTCTGTCTGTCTGTCTGTCTGTCTGTCTGTCTGTCTGTCTGTCTGTCTGTCTGTCTGGGTTCAAATGTGTGCCTTGTTGCCCTGTTGGGAAGGTTAGAGACTGGAGGCTTCAATATCATTAAACTAATTTACTAAAAACAACATGCAGGGTTTGCTAATGAGAAATTCTAATTAATATTCTCATTATTTTCTATAATTGCTTGCAGCCAGTGATTACGACGCGGAGGCGACCCTTACTCCGTACCAGCTATAGATTTGAGATAAAGTTAATTCTCAATCTACCTCAAAACAACTTAAGCTATCATAAGTAATTAGAGTGCCCTTTGATGATAAATATTGCCCCTGTCAACTCATTAAAATTAAGACTATATTATTTTCTACACCATTGTGTTCAATATTGGGCTCCTGAGAGGAGAGGAAAATGTGGTTTTAATCCCATCCCGTCTTGTCAAGGCTGACCAGAAAGCCACCAGTCAACTGAAATATAAAAGAAATTCCGGCCAGCATAAATAACACTGAAGTATTCTTGGAATGTAAAGGGTGTCAATCAAACAGTTAAACTGGTAAAAGTTGTGGTGGGCCAGAGAAAGGAAGAGGAAGTGGTGGTTGGACAGAGATAGAGAGGAAGGGTGCATTACATTGCTTGGCATTCCTTGGTTTATTCTGCTGACTGATGGCTGATGTCATCTGATAGCTTCTTCCAGAAAGGGCTCCCCACAGAAAAATGCCTGTTCAGGAAATAGGCCGTAGTACTGGTAGACAACTAGGGACAGCCAGGTGTTACAGAGATGAGGAAGAGATGGACTGATGCAGGAGAAGAGAATAGCAACCAATGACAGATTAATTCAGTGCATAGTTTGGCCTTTTGTGTGCTGGGGAAGCAGATGGGGCTTTGCTCACGTCATCTGGACCTGGAGGAGCCAGAGACACCCTGTACTACCCACTGGAGGAGCTCCAGGACTGGGCTCCACTAAGCTGTGAGCTGGGCTATCAGAGCAGACCTCCATGAGATGACCAGCCTAGCCAAGTGATGAGATCAGAGAGAGACAGAGCCATCTCAGATGCAACCCTATTCCCTTTTTAGTGTCGTACTTTTGACCAGGGCCCATAGGACTATTGTCAAAAGTAGGGCATAGGAAATAGTGTGACATTTGGGATTACATTTGACATTTTAGTAATTTAGCAGATGCTCTTACCCAGAGTGAGTTACATACTGACTACACCGGGCGTGCCCGTCCGCGTGCGCCATCGCGCGCATGTTGATTTTGGCCATCCATATCAGACGCCATCAGGACACGCAGGTTGAAATATCAAAACAAACTCTGAGCTTACTATATTAATTTGGGGACAGGTCGAAAAACATTAAATATTCATGGCAATTTAACTAGCTAGCTTGTTGTTGCTAGCTAATTTGTCTTAGGATATAAACATTGGGTTGTTATTTTACCTGAAGTGCACAAGGTCCTCTACTCTGACAATTAATCCACAGATTAAAGGGTCAACCAAGTTAGTTTCAAGCAATCTCTCCCACTTCAGGCATCTTCTTCTTCTTCTTTGGACTTTATATGGCAGTTGGCAACCAACTTTAAAGTGTATTACCACAACCAACTGGACTGGAGTGTTTAACCTCAGTTCATCGTTCAATCACCCACGTGCGTATATGCTCCTAAAAACCAATGAGGAGATGGGAGAGGAGGGACTTGCCGTGGGTCAAGCTTCACAAATAGAACCAAGTTGTATTTTAGCGCCTGGCTACGCAGACGATCGTTGATGCGTGCGAGCAGTGTGGATGCAATGATTGAATAACATGTATGTGTACATTTATTTTGCAACGCGAGCGTTGTGTTCAGCATTTTACAGTTATTCATCAGCGCACTCATCTTAAGGTAGCTAAGATAAACAATCACAAATCACAGCTATAGTAAGCAAAGATTCATATTCAATAAGTAGCTATGAGCAAAGTCAGTGCTAATAAGAAAAGTGTTAGTTCAAGAAAGGCAAGGTTTCTTTTACATACGGGGAAGCGGGGGACGTTGTGGAATTAGTCAAGATACTCTTTGAAGATTCAGCTGGTCTGCTTACCTCTGAAGGTATTGGTGCGATCTCTAATGTTAAGGAAGTCTCGGAGTTTAGAATACCTAATGATGGGCTGCAGAACATTTGATTTACTACTTATTTTTAGAAGCTGTCTATTTACCACCACAAACTGATTCTGGGACTAAGATCGCACTCAACAAGCTGTAGAGGGCCATAAGCAAACAAGAAAATGCACATGCACAATTTAAATCCGTTTTATCTCATTTTTACCAGCATGTTACCCGTGCAACTAGAGGCGTATAAACTCTATATCACCTTTACTCCACACACAGAAATGCATACAAGGCCCTCCCTCACCATCCCTTTGGCGAATCAGACCATAACGCTATCCTCCTGCTTCGTGCTTACAAGACAAAACTCAAAGTACCAGTGACGTGCTCAATATCGAAGTGGTCTGACGAAGTGGATTCTAAGCTACAGGACTGTTTCGCTAGCACAGACTGAAATATGTTCCAGGATTTATTTGATAACTTTGAGGAGTTTACCACATCAGGTACTAGCTTAGTTTACAAGTGCACTGATGACATCGTTGGAATTCATGCATTACAGGCAACATCCGCACTGAGCTAAAGACTAGAGCTGCCACTTTCAAGGAGCGGGATACTAATCCGGACGCTTAAAAGAAATCCCGCTACATCGACGGATGTGGAAGGGCTTGCAAACTATCACGAATTACAAAGGGAAACCTAGCCGCAAGCTTCCCAGCGACACAAGCCTATCAGACGAGCTAAATGCCTTCTATGCTCGCTTCGAAGCAAGCAACGCTGAACCATGCATGAGACCACGATACGGCAACTGCAAGGCCCCTTAAGGAAAATTCACATGAATTTCACATGTAATCTTATGTGAAGTAAATGTGACAACATGTAAAGGCAACATGTGATAACATGAAACTACAAATGAAAATATGATCTCATGTGAAATAACATGGGGATGCAAAATTTCAACATGTAATACCATGAAAATACACGTGACAATATTTGAAAGTTATTCACATGTGAAAGTGCAAATGACATGTTTACATGTGAAAATGTAATTCATATATGAGATGAAAACATGTAATTTTCCTAACATGTGAAAAGGTGGTGTTAACATGTGAACTTTAAATGTAATACATGTGACCATATAGTTCCACACGTGAACAACTGACCTTACGTGTCTCTTTCGATTTAACATGTAAACATTTCAGGTGAAATCATGCGATTTTCAAAATCATGTTTTTTTTCCGTGAGGCGCTACAGCAGGTGATGAGTGTGGCCCAGTACATCACTGGGGCCCAGCTCGCGGCCATCCAGGACCTCTATACCAGGCATTGTCAGAGAAAGGACCCAAATATTGCGAAAGACTCCACCCACCCAAGCCATAGACTCTTCTCTCTGATACTGCACGGCAAGCGGTACCAGTGTACCAAGTCTGGAACCAACAGGACCCTGAACAGCTTCTACTCCCAAACCATAAGACTGCTAAACTAGACTGCTCAACAAGACTGCTCAACAAGACTGCTCAACAAGACTGCTCAACAAGACTGCTCAACAAGACTGCTCAACAAGACTGCTAAATAGTTAATCAAATGTCTACCCGCTGCTGCTACTGTCTATTATCTATCCTGCTGCCTAGTCACTTTAACCCTACCTATATTTACATACATAGCAATTACCTCATTCCCCTGCACATCGGCTCGATATTGGTACTCCCTGTATATAGCCATGTTATTTTCTACTGCCTATATATAGCCTTGTTATTTTCTACTGCCTATATATAGCCATGTTATTTTCTACTGCCTATATACAGTGGGGCAAAAAAGTATTTAGTCAGCCATCAATTGTGCAAGTTCTTCCACTTAAAAAGATGAGAGAGGCCTGTAACTTTCATCATAGATACACTTCAACTATGACAGACAAAATTAGGAAAAAAATCAAGAAAATCACATTGTAGAATTTTTTATGAATTTATTTCCAAATTATGGTGGAAAATAAGTATTTGGTCACCTACAAACAAGCAAGATTTCTGGCTCTCACAGACCTGTCACTTCTTCTTTAAGAGGCTCCTCTGTCCTCCACTCGTTACCTGTATTAATGGCACCTGTTTGAACTTGTTATCAGTATAAAAGACACCTGTCCACAACCTCAAATATTCACACTCCACTCTGGCCAAGACCAAAGAGCTGTCAAAGGACACCAGAAACAAAATTGTAGAGCTGCACCAGGCTGGGAAGACTGAATCTGCAATAGGTAAGCAGCTTGGTTTGAAGAAATCAACTGTGGAAGCAATTATTAGGAAATGGAAGACATACTGATAGTCTGATAATCTCCCTCGATCTGGGGCTCCACGCAAGATCTCACCCCGTGGGGTCAAAATGATCACAAGAACGGTGAGCAAAAATCCCAGAACCACACGGGGGGACCTAGTGAATGACCTGCAGAGAGCTGGGACCAAAGTAACAAAGCCTATCATCAGTAACACACTACGCCGCCAGGGACTCAAATCCTGCAGTGCCAGACGTGTCCCCCTGCTTAAGCCAGTACATGTCCAGGCCCGTCTAAAGTTTGCTAGAGAGCATTTGGATGATCCAAAAGAAGGTTGGGAGAATGTCATATGGTCAGATGAAACCAAAATATAACTTTTTGGAAAAAACTCACCTCGTCGTGTTTGGAGGACAAAGAATGCTGAGTTGCATCCAAAGAACACCATACCTACTGTGAAGCATGGGGGTGGAAACATCATGCTTTTGGGCTGTTTTTCTGCAAAGGGACCAGGACGACTGATCTGTGTAAAGGAAATAATGAATGGGGCCATGTATCGTGAGATTTTGAGTGAAAACCTCCTTCCATCAGCAAGGGCATTGAAGATGAAACGTGGCTGGGTCTTTCAGCATGACAATGATCCCAAACACACCGCCCGGGCAACGAAGGAGTGGCTTCGTAAGAAGCATTTCAAGGTCCTGGAGTGGCCTAGCCAGTGTCCAGATCTCAACCCCATAGAAAATCTTTGAAGGGAGTTGAAAGTCCGTGTTGCCCTGCAACAGCCCCAAAACATCACTGCTCTAGAGGAGATCTGCATGGAGGAATGGGCCAAAATACCAGCAACAGTGTGTGAAAACCTTGTGAAGACTTACAGAAAACGTTTGAGCTCTGTCATTGCCAACAAAGGGTATATAACAAAGTATTATAAACTTTTGTTATTGACCAAATACTTATTTTCCACCATAATTTGCAAATAAATTCACTGCCTAAAAATCCTACAATGTGATTTTCTGGCCTTTTTTTTTTCATTTTGTCTGTCATAGTTGAAGAGGACCTATAAAAAATTACAGGCCTCTCTCATCTTTTTAAGTGGGAGAACTTGCACAATTGGTGGCTGACTAAATACTTTTTTGCCCCACTATATAGCCATGTTATTTTCTACTGCCTATATATAGCCTTGTTATTTTCTACTGCCTATATATAGCCTTGTTATTTTCTACTGCCTATATATAGCCTTGTTATTTTCTACTGCCTATATATAGCCTTGTTATTTTCTACTGCCTATATATAGCCTTGTTATTTTCTACTGCCTATATATAGCCTTGTTATTTTCTACTGCCTATATATAGCCTTGTTATTTTCTACTGCCTATATATAGCCTTGTTATTTTCTACTGCCTATATATAGCCTTGTTATTTTCTACTGCCTATATATAGCCTTGTTATTTTCTACTGCCTATATATAGCCTTGTTATTTTCTACTGCCTATATATAGCCTTGTTATTTTCTACTAGCCTTCTATATAGCCTTGTTATTTTCTACTGCCTATATATAGCCATGTTATTTTCTACTGCCTATATATAGCCTTGTTATTTTCTACTGCCTATATATAGCCATGTTATTTTCTACTGCCTATATATAGCCATGTTATTTTTACCCGGCATTGTTATTTGTAATTCACTGCGCATTTATTACTTTTGTCACTATTTCTATTTTATTTTATTTTTTATCTGTTGAAAAAGGGCCCGTAAGTAAGCATCTCACAGTTAGTCTACACCTGTTGTTTACGATAGCATGTGACAAATACAATGTCATTTAATTTGATTGATTTTAGCATAGTATGCTGTATTTGTTAAGGATGGCTTGAAACATGGGTGTGCTGTGCATGGTTGCGGTGGGTGAACTGTTCAAGAACAGCAATATGTGGGTGTTGTATTTGTTGATGTTTGCAGGTATATCACAGCACACTAGACTTCTAGATGTACTCAGAGCAGAGAGGAATGCATAACTTGATTTGTGCAAATATATTATTTGTGCTCCCATTATGTTACCCGATACAGTCCTGATTGATAGTTGTGCTTTCCTATGTCCAGGAGAGGCGGCAAAATGAATAGTGGAATGTTAAACATATGTTACGTTGACTACTGTGATCATTTCTACTAAGGTCAAGCCAGGCTATCTCCTTTCCTTTACCAAGTAGCACAGGAAAACACTTTTCCCAGAATCCTCTAATACTCCTATATGTTCTACTTTCATTTTTTTTTTTTTACCATTTGTGTATTTTCCTATTTATCTCTCTCTGTATGTCTGTTTGTTAGGAGCACAAACTGTTTTGCATTCGCTCACATACACACAGAGCATAAATATTGGATTAAGTAAACAAATCACCGCTGAATGGTATTGAAGGAGCTGCCCTCTGAGCCGGGAGGAATGCCACTGTCGCAGTCTGCTACATTCTGCCTCCGACTCAACAACACAAGAAAAAAAGAGTGCAAGAGAGAGAGAGAGAACGAGCAAGAGAAAGAGAGAGCGAGACAGAGCGAGAGAGATGAAAGAGCGAGAGAGAGACGGGGGAATGAAATGGCACTTAATCCGCCCAGAGCGTTATCTCGTAGGTGTTTTGCAAACTCTGCTCTTCAGAAAACTTTTAAATCGGGCCAGGCTTTCATATAGGATGAGGTGAGGTAAACTTTAGCCCAGTAAAGGATGAGGTGAGGTAAACTTTAGCCCAGTAAAGGATGAGGTGAGGTCAATTTTAGCCCAGTAAAGGGGGTTAGTTTGTGTCCTACTCAACCCTGCATTTAACACCTTAGCCTCCAATCCTGAGTCTTACATGCACTAGGCATATTAGAGTACCTACATTAAAAGCACAGAACTCAAGATTTAGGTTTCCAATATAATCCACAGAAACTGTCACAGTACCAAAAAAACTTAACTCTCTGTCTGAGATACTGAGGGAGTCATTTCTTTACGGATGCTGAGGTCTGCGCTGCACCAAAAACAAAGCAAAACATGACAGATCAAACCAGACGTCCTCCTGGAGAAATAACTTCATCTTCATCCTTCTGCACCGCAGAGACGTGTGGATGTAGAGCCGCTGCCCAGCAGGAATGACCTTTCTGTGAGTCCACATATCCAGATCTCCCCCTGCCCCCCCCCCAGGCAGAGTCAGTTTAAACCAAAATAAATAATGAGAACGGATGATTCAGGAACAATTGGATTTGATGTAATTTCACCCACTACAATTAGCACTAAAACTGCAACCCCTAAACCATGTTATGCATCCATAGGTATATAGTGACATTAATTTTGTGTTGGCATAGTCTTTAGATGTTTTCCTGACTAAATTAGAATAGATTACCTATACATAATGCTCCAGGCTGTAATAGGAACAAACTCATAGCCCTACCCCCGTGGTATCAGGTGTCCTTCAGTTTAATGATCCAGTATTATGTTGACTGTGTTCCAAATGGCACCCTGTTCCCTTTATTGTGCACTACTGTTGAAGAAGGTGCACTATATAGGGAATAAGGTGCCATTTGGGATACACATGTGATCTTACTGACTGGCTCCAGGATCGGGTGGCGGTGGCGATCCTGTTACTGCTCTGTGCCTCGTTCCCCAGAGAAAGGCGTCGGTTGGTTGTTTTATTGGCGCTCAGCGTTGATGTTGTTTGCATCCCAAATGGCACTCTATCCTGTATATACTGCACTATTTTTGACCAGAAGTCCACAACCCTATGGGTCAAAATGTGTGTACCAAATATGGAATAGGGTGCGATTTAGGATGCAGCTGTGGAGAGATGTTTAAGAGGGGAGATTCCCAGCTGATTAATCGAGAGTACGTCCCTCACGCGAGATTACTCTTCATGTTCCATATTTCCTAATGGTAACGTGAGCAGTCATTTAGGACCTTGGAGAGGGAGAGGGGGCTATCATTAAGGAGGCTGAATGAGTATGGTGAGGCCGGGCATGGAGGTTTATTGACCCGACGTGTGTATTTTGTTGCATGTGTGTGTGTGTGTGTGTGTGTGTGTGTGTGTGTGTGTGTGTGTGTGTGTGTGTGTGTGTGTGTGTGTGTGTGTGTGTTTATGCTCTTGCCCATATATGTGTCAGACAGGGTGTGAGGCTACAGGCTATAGCTGTACCAGTCTGACAGGTCTAGAGAGGGATGTCCTCTCCCGTCTCCCCGCCCGTCGTTAGCAACACCACACACCATCTGGTATACCAGGGCCCGGGCGACACTCAGCATCTCAACCAGGTAATGGCTAAGTCCTTCTGACAACAGTGTGAGACACACATTAGATCAGAGTAGGGGCCATTCAAAGCAGCTGACTCCCTGTGGCCCTGCATTATGAGAAACGGATGTCAGGGCCAAATGAGATACGCAGTAGGAGGACAATTCTTTCATTATGTTACAAATCTCCACAGACCCTCCAACTATTCAACATCTCCTCACATCTCCCAAATGCATTGTGGCAATTCATAACCATGACTGGCTTTCTCTGCATGCAGGCCGTAACCACTTCACTAGCTACTGCAATACAATGTGTCTGAGAGGGGGTCGAGGTTACAGATACACAGGCTCTCATGATTCCCTACTTCCAGGATCATATTTGCTTTTGGTAAGGAGATGGGGCTGGACACATACCAATGCACAGAGGTTCCTGATTGTACTGTGATCGCCTCATGCCTGGTGAATATAACTTACAATTCTATGAGTCTAGGATTAGCTGGGACCTTGGAGACATAGTATGCATAGCAAATGGCACCGTATTATCTTTATAGGGCACTACTTTTGATCAGGGTTCAGGTCAAACGTAGTGCACTGTATAGGGAATGGAGTGTCATTTGAGGCACATCCATGAAAGCAAACACACCAAGTCCTGCTGTTGGGATTGCCATCAGGAGGAAAGGAGGAGGGAGGGAGGGAGGGAGAGAGAGAGAGAGAGAGAGAGCAATGAGAGAGAGAGAGAGAGAGCGCAATGAGAGAGAGAGAGAGAGAGAGAGATAAGAACTGGAGTGATTGACTGAAATGGAGGATGGGGGAAGTAGGGAGGGGCGTAAGGATTGGAGGAATGGGAAGGAGGGGGTATAATGGCTTGGGGGAAGGTCTTAGTGGCCTAGTGATAAGATTTGAGCAGAGCTTTAGTACAGTGAAGTTCATATCGGACCCCTAAGGAGTGTGAGGTGGGGTGGTGTGAGCATAGCATGGTTAGGGACCCAGACCGTCCAGTCCACCCCCATTCAATGTCAACGCAGACCGCTCCATGCCTCCAGCATAGAAGCAAACGAATAGTCAATGCAATCACCCCAAAAACATTGTGTCCATCCATCCGGAAAATATGGTGCTGCCCAATCTCTTTCTGTTTGGCCAGGGCATGCCTTCAGTGAGGGGTTATCAGGCGAAGCAGAGATGGGCATGATGCGGCCTTGGTCAGGCCAGAGCAGGACTGTGTGGCAAGGTCCTGGGAGAGAGGAGAGAAGCTAACACTACTAATGATATCTCTAAATTGTATTGGGGAGATGGCTCCGGGGGGAACGCCTGTCGAATGGAATGTTCAAATTTTTGTTAGCGAGTCCTGAGGCGTAGCTGTAGCTCTCTCTCTCTCTCTCTCTCTCTCTGTCCATGATTGCTTTTCCCTGCTATCTGCTGGCAGCAGCTCTGTTTGTGCAGCGTCTCTGAATGTCAAAAACAGCCTGTTAATTTTATGATCTGTCACACGTCTGCTTTTCGGCAGACAGGCAGGAAGCCACTGGCTGGATGGCGTCTGGGGCAGAGCCGGACTCCTTATCACACTCCTCACTCCTCTGCTCCTAGTCCACCTTCTGCCTTCTGCTACAGTGGAGTCACATCACCCGTTCGTCGGTCAATGCGGAAAGCAGGGCAGAATAGTGGAATTGATCTCCACACACTGTCTGCGTCCCAAATTAAAACCCTATTCCCTCTATAGAGCACTACTTCTGGTCATCGGTCCATTTGGGATGCACACACTATCAGGAATGAGGGGTTAGCTCATAGTGGAAGAAGTTCATCTTTTGTGTATTTGTTAGAACAAAGTCAATGCTTTGCTTGGGGACTGGGGACTCCTATTGACCTACACCTGATTTAGATGGAGATAGTATAGAAAGTATTTTGTCTCATGTTTTGCTCCTTACTCTACGGTCTATATTACATCATCATAAATGTCTCCACTTCAATCTGCATCAATCACTTGTTCCTAGCAGTGCTAGAGGTAAAATTGCTATTGTCTTTTAGAGTGATAAAATCCTGTTGAGTGTCTATCCATCTATACATTCACTCTACATTGTGAAGTGAGCACTGCAGGGAGAGAAGCGAGGGGCACTTTCATCAGAGAAATGAGCTCTATTCTACAGGACACTTCCTCCTCCGTCACCAGGCCCTCCTGGGAGACCATTCGCCAAGCTGTACTCCTCTGACTGTCCCTGTATGTGTCCATGTGTAAAGGACATCACACTGCTTGCTTAGCGAGTACCACTTCCTCCCGATTCGGCCCGCACTTGGCGCAGACTCGGGACCTCTGCCTCACATGTGACCTCCCCTCCTCAAGCGTCTTAACCGGTCGCACCACCTCAAAAGCCCCCCAACGAGGCGATGCAAGAGGAACTGTTTATGCTGTAGGAGTACGTTTCACACATCCCCCATGTGCTACACATGCATGCGTGTGCGTGCATGTCTCTCTGTGTATTCGCAGCATGAAACGCTAACAAACATGATGATAAGAGAAAACGAGGCCATGTTTGAGGCAATAACCCGTCTCTGTATGAACAGAGCTGGAGATCCCAGACAGTAGAAGAACAAAGTAATCACTTGAAAGCTAGGGATACTGAAGTCCATGCCACCATTTAGAAAACATGTGTGTGTTTATGTGAAGCTCTTCTGTTCTCCCTGGAACTATTACCCAGAGGAGTTTTAGGATATGCTTGTCCAAGGAAAATCAACTTTCCCTTTTCAAGAAGACTAAGGACATTCTGGTAATGCAGGCACTTTGTGGAATAACTAGTAATCCTCTAATCATTGGAAGGAGCTTCAACAGTATGACACTGTATCCCTCTGTACCCACCTCCTTCCTCTCAGGCAAATAGAGAACAGGTGAACAAAACAGTATGGCAATCGAAAGCCCATCCACTGAACTTGAGCCACAGCCACAAAACTAAGGGAGGATTTGTCATAAATCAAGATAGTCAAACTCCTCAATTCAAAGCATACCGAGGAGCTGGAATCAAACAATGTCATTCAGGGAAACATGCTGATGATATGCAGAAAGCAATCTGCCCTTAAATAACTTACAGATTTCTTTAAAAGAGGAATAGCAGCAAAGCGCAAGGCAAAACAGAAACCATTCCTTCTGCTGCATGTTAAGAGTTCTGGGTGACTATGATTCATTGGAAACACATTTCTACTGTGGAAACATGGATTGGGTTGTGTCCAAAATTGCACCCTATTTCCTATATAGTGCACCACTTTTTGACAGTCAAAAGTAGTGAACTATACTGAACAACAATGTAAACGCCACGTAACAATTTCAAAGATTTTCCTGAGTTACAGTTTTTTAAATAACGAAATCAGTCAGCTGAAATGAATTCATTAGGCTTAACCTATGGATTTCACGTGGTTTACGGTTGTACTGCCAAATTCTCTACATTTTTTGGAAGCTTATGGTAGAGAAATGAACATTCAATTCTCTGGCATCAGCTCTGGTGGACATTCCTGTAGCCAGCATGCCAATTGCACGCTCCCTCAAAACTTAAGACATCTGTTGCAGTGTGATGTGTGACAAAAACGGCACATTTTAAAGTGGCCTTATATTGTCCCCAGGACAAGGTGCACCTATGTAATGAGCATGCTGTTTAATCAGCTTCTTGATATGCCACACCTGTCAGGTGGGTGGATAATCTTGGCAAAGGAGAAATGCTCACTATTAGGGATGTAAACAAATTTGTGCACAAAATATGAGAAAAGAAAAGCTTTTTGTGTGTATGGAAAATTTCTGGGATTTTTTTTATTTCAGATGTATATTTTTGTTCAGCATACAGGGCATAGGGTGCCATTTGAGACACAACCAAGGACTGAATTGGAGGCAGAGTAGGCAGATGATATGATAGTGTGCTGGGCTGTGCTGGGCTGTTCTGGGTTGTGGTGTGGTGAATGATATTGCGTGACAAATCAGAGCCCTGGCCTATGTCCCAAATGGCACCCCATTCCCTATGGTCCCTGGTCAAAAGTATTGCACTGTAGAGGGAATAGGGTGCCATTTGGGACGTAGCCCTGGTGTGGGCGATGATTTATTAGGCCCGAGTATGCCGGCAAGGCCGCAGCCACAGTCACCACGACAACAAAGAGGTGGTCGTCAGCAAGCATTCCTAAGGCCTCCGTTCCCTTGGACTGCTAATGGAAGACAGAGAGAGAAGAGAGAGTGGGGAGGGAGGGAGGTGAGAGAGGGAGAGAAAAAGAGAGAGGGAGTTTGTTGGAGATGTTTACAACAGAAGGTATGACTTAAAATGAGATGAAGTTCTCAATGAAGATGCCATATCCTTTGGGAGTGATTTTGTTTAACACATTATGCTACGTGCTATAAAAGCAGTCCAACACATTCCCAACCATATACTTGGTTCACAGTTTAACACACCTCAAAATGCTCTGTAGCTTTTCTAATATCACAGATACGCATTGAACATGTGTGGTTTATGTGTGTGGTTTACATCCAAATCTGGCATGTTAAATATGCTGCTTGTAACGCACAAACACACACACACCAGTGTCTGCTACATAAATCTACATTCCTCGTCTTAAACTGCACCCCCCCCCCACCCCAACGATTCCCACACCATACTTATTCACAATAACCCTGACCCTGTAATTAGAGGCATGGAGGCAATAGCCTGGACCACAGGGACAGGGGGTTCCCTTAATCATCCAACCCAGCCTACAGTACCACCCTGGTGGCCTGATTTCCAGCCCACCTGCCCCTAGGCAGAGGAAGGACTGTGTGACCACCATAACCAGTTGTTTATCTTAAACTGCTCTTCAGGAAGAAGGGTGGCATGATATGTTTTGTGGCGAGCACTTCTTCTGGCATCTGCCCCTCCACCCTCTGTCCTCCACCCTCTATCATTTCCTCCCTTCGCCCTCTTTAAATATATTTAAGTATCAAAAGTAAATGTAATTTCTAAAATATACTTAAGCATCTGAAGTAAAAGTAAAAGTACGAATCATTTCAAATTCCTTATATTGAGCAAACCAGAGTTTGTTTAGTTTTTACTTATTTACGGATAGCCAGGTGCACACTCCAACACTCAGACATAATTTACAAACAAAGAATTTGTGTTTAGTGAGTCCCCCAGATCAGATCTTAATACGTGAGTGAATGGGACCATTTTCCTGTCCTACTAAGCATTCAAAATGTAACAAGTACTTCTGGGTGTCAGGGAAAATGAATAGAGTATAAAAGTACATTATTTTCATGAGTGAGGTAGGTAGTTTGCCCCCGTTGATACGTTGTGCAGACCGCACCACCCCCTGGAGAGCCTTGTGGTTGTGGGCGGTGCAGTTGCCGTACCAGGTGGTGATACAGCCCGACAGGATGCTCTCGATTGTGCATCTGTAGACATTTGTGAGGATACTGTAGTGGAGTAAAAGTAAAAGTTGTCCAAAATATAAATAGTAAAGTAAAGATACCCCCAAAAGACTTAAATAGTACTTTAAAGTATTTTTACTTATGTACTTTACACCACTGGGTAGGTAGTATCTGAGCTTGTCCAATAAGAATACAGGTTTGAATTTTCTGTAGCGATACATATTGCTACTGTGTGACCTACTGAATACAACCCAGGTGCCATGCCCCGCCTGTCCAAAACAATAATGAGATGGGAGTGGGTGGAGTGTACTCTATTCTATATAGAGTAAACTGAAATGGAGGGACGCTTATACAGAATATATATATCTTCAAAGAGAACATTCCCATAATCTGGCTCTATTATGCTGTTCATGATAACTTGTTTGACTGCCTAAACCGCTTGGTGGCTACCACTGCTAAGATCAGACCTTAATTCAATAAAACATTTTCCTCTTCTGGATACACGATCCATGACGAGCCTTGTGTCTGGATTTTAGGAGAGGAGAGGCGAGGACTGGAGGCATGTTGTTGGGGGTTTCTTTGATTTCCAGGAAATATACTGTGCATAATGAGACTGTTATGCTTCTCTGTGTCTCTGACTTCAATAAAGGAAGAGGAAAACAAAGAAGGTAAGAGACAGCCCCAAGCATATCTCCTCTCAGGGTATGACGACTGCAATTCTTCACTACCACACACACACTGTGCTACCGGTACATACACACCACATGTGAATTGTTAACACATACCAAATTCCATTGTAATTGTTAATACATATCAAAGTTGATTGTTTTCCCTCGAAAGCTAATTCAATTCCGAATCAAATCAAATTGTATTGGTCACAAATACATGGCTAGCAGATGTTAATGCGAGTGTAGCGAAATGCTTGTGCTTCTAGTCCGACAGTGCAGTAATATCTAAGGGGATGGAATAAGAATATGTACATATAAATATGCTGATGTGCGATGGCCATGCGGCATAAGCAAGATGCAATAGATGGTATAAAATACAGTACATACATATGAGATACATACATAGGATATGTAAACATTATTAACGTGACATGATTTAAAGTGACTAGTGATACCATTATTAAATCCATTTATTAAAGTGGCCAGCGATTTGAGCCTGTATGTTGGCATCAGCCTCTCTATGTTAGGGATGGCTGTTTAACAGTCTGATGGCCTTGAGATAGAAGCTGTTTTTCATTATCTCAGTCCCAGCTTTGATGCACCTGTACTGACCTCGCCTTCTGGATGACAGCGGGGTGAACAGGCAGTGGCTCGGGTGGTTGTTGTCCTTGATGATCTTTTTGGCATTCCTGTGACATCAGGTGCTGTAGGTGTCCTGGAGGGCAGGTAGTTTGCCCCCGGTGATACGTTGTGCACACCGCACCACCCTCTGGAGAGCCTTGCGGTTGTGGGCGGTGCAGTTGCCATATCAGGTACAGCCCGACAGGATGCTCTCGATTGTGCATCTGTAGACGTTTGTGGGGATTTTAGGTAACAAGCCAAATTTCTTGAAGAGGCGCTGTTGCTTTTTCTTCACCACGCTGTCTGTGTGGGTGGACCATTTCAGTTTGTCCGTGATGTGTACGCGAGGAACTTAAAACTTTCCACCTTCTTCACTCCTGTCCCATCGATGTGGATAGGGGGGTGCTCCCTCTGCTGTTTCCTGAAGTCCATGATCATCTCCTATATTTTATTGACGTTATTTTCCTGACACCCCACTCCAAGGGCTCTCACCACACAGCCTACCACTGTACTGTCGTCTGCTAACTTGAAGATTGAGTTGGAGGTTTGCATGATCATGCAGTCATGGGTGAACAGGGAGTACAGGAGAGGGCTGAGAACGCGCCCTTGTGGGGCCCCAGTGTTGAGGATCAGCGGGGTGGAGATGTTGTTTCCTACCTTCACCACCTGGGGGGCGGCCCGTCAGAAAATCCAGGACCCAGTTGCACAGGGCGGGGTCAAGACCCAGGGTCTCAAGCTTAGTGATGAGTTTGGAGGGTACCATGGCGTTGAACACTGAGCTATAGTCAATGAACAATATTCTTACAAAGCTATTCCTCTTGTCCAGATGGTATAGGGTAGTGTGATAGCGATTTCATCGTCTGTGGACCAATTGGGGCTGTAAGCTAATTGGAGTGGGTCTAGGGTATCAGGTAGGATGGAGGTGATATGATCCTTGACTAGTCTTTCAATGCACTTCATGATGACAGAAGTGAGTGCTATGCGGCAAAGGTATTTAGCTCAGGTACCTTAGCTTTCTTGGGAACAGGAATAATGGTGGCCATATTGAAGCATTTGGGGACAGCAGAAAGGGGGTAGGGATTGATTGAATATGTCAGTAAACACACCAGCTAACTGGTCTGCACATGCTCTGAGGATGCAGCTAGGGATGCAGTTTGGGCCGGCAGCCCTGCGAGGGTTAGCGCGTTTAAATGTTTACTCACATCAGCCATGTTGAAGGAGAGCCCACATTCGTTGGTAGCGGGCCGTGTCAGTGGCACTGTATTGTCTTCAAAGAAAGCAAAGAAGTTTGTCTGGGAGTGATTTGAGCCGCTGAATTGTGACTCTACTTGTGTCTCTATTCTGATGCTTTGCTTCTTTGATTGCCTTGCGGAGGGAATAGCTACACTGTTTGTATTCGGTCATGTTTCCAGTCGCCTTGCCATGATTAAATGCGGTGGTTCGCGGTTTCTGGTTAGGGAAGGTTATATCAAATCAAATCAAATCAAATTTATTTATATAGCCCTTCGTACATCAGCTGATATCTCAAAGTGCTGTACAGAAACCCAGCCTAAAACCCCAAACAGCAAGCAATGCAGGTGCAGGTGTAGAAGAGATATTAGTCACAGTGGGACCAACATCTCTAATGCACTTCCTAATAAACTCACTCACTGAGTCAGCATATCCATCGATGTTATTGTCTGAGGCTACCCGGAACATATCCCAGCCCACGTGATCGAAGCAATCTTGAAGTGTGGAATCCGATTGGTCAGACCAGCGTTAGATAGACCTAAGCACGGGCACGACCTGTTTTAGTTTCTGCCTATAGGAGGGGAGCAACAAAATGGAGTCATGGTCAGATTTGCCAATAGGAGGGTGGGGTAGGGCCTTGTATACATCATGGAAGTTAGAGTAGCTGTGGTCCAATGTTTTGCTCGAGCGGGTGCAACAATCAATGTGCTGGTAGATTTTAGGCAACCTTGTTCTCAAATGAGCTTTGTTAAAATCCTCAGCTAAAATAAATGCAGCCTCAGGATATATGGTTTCAAGTTTACATAGAGTCCAGTGAAGTTCTTTCAGGGTCGTCGAGGTGTCTGCTTGGTGGGGGATATACACAGTTGTGACTATAATCAAAGATAATTATCTTTGAAGGTAACGCAGTTGGCATTTGATTGTAAGGAATTGTAGGTCAGGTGAACAAAAGGACTTGAATGCCTGTATGTTGTTATGATTACACCATGAGCCGTTAATTGTGAGGCACACACCCCCGCCCTTCTTCTTAGCAGAGAGATGTTTGTTTCTGTCGGCGCGACGCATGAAAAAACCCGGTGGCTGTACCGACTCTGACAACATATCCAGAGTGAGTCATGTTTCCGTGAAACAGAGAATGTTACAATCTCCGATGTTTCTCTGGAAGGCAACTCGTGCCCTAATTTCGTTCACCTTGTTGTCTAGAGACTGGACATTGATGAGTAATATGCTCGGAAGCGGTGGATGGTGTGCCGCTCTGTCTGCCTCTCCTGTGGCGATGACATTGTTTTGGGTCGGCCTCTGGGATTAGAACCCATGTCCAGGGCGGAGGTCCAAAGAATGATTCCACTTCAGGAAAATCGTATTACTGGTCGGAATGTTGGTAAGTTGACGTCGCACTTATATCCAATAGTTCTTCCCGGCTGTATGTAATAAGACTTAAGATTTTCTTGGCTAACAAAATAATACATAAAAAACAAACAAATTAGTGCATAGTTTCCTAAGGACCTGAAGTCTTGAGTGTACTATACAAAGTTGAGATTTAAATTGAAGTGTAGAAATAAAGGTGAACTCAATCATTGACACAGGCATGGTGGTGTAGCAGGAAGATCGGAATCCTGTGAGCCAAGAACTTGTGAGTTCAAAACCTAGGTGAGGATATGTTGAGTAATAGTTACTGTGGAAATATACAATAATACTGAGTGTCAAATATGCAAGTTGAAAACACTGTGTCTATTTTATGACGTTTAAGGGATATCCTAAATGAAGTGTGAAGTGTTACAAAACCACATGGTTTCACATGATTTCGCATGTGAAAGGTTATGTGATCACTTGTGAAAATCCACATGTGAAATATCATCACATGTGAAGTGCGGCACAACTGCGGTCCCTGATGAAGAATTTCCGCCCCCTCTCCCACCGCTGAATAGCCCAGCTGGAGGGTTTTGAGCCTTATTTGCATATTACCCAAGGTGCCTTTCGAGTGACTTTTAGATTGACCAGTACCATTCATGACTATGTTTGCGAGTGACAGAGATATAGCTGTTGCATTCATTTATTTTTAGTACTTTGGCCATCACCAAGTGAGATCCTAAGTTAATGTTTTCATTAAAATGAAATCTATTATAGATGATACATATTTGATAGCGCTTTCTTTTGCGGGCGTAGTTTTAGCCTAATACAGTGGCCTGAAACATTTTCAGGCCACATCAGGCCTGGTAAATGAAGTCTATCAATCAGCCATTTAAAATTATAAACATGGATTAGCTAACACAACGTGCCATTGGAACACAGGTGTGATGGTTGCTGATAATGGGCCTCTGTATGCCTATGTAGATATTCCATAAAAAATCTGCTGTTTCCAGCTACAATAGTCATTTACAACATGAACGTCTACATTGTGTTTCTGATCAATTTGATGTTATTTTAATGGACATCAAAATGTGTTTTTCTTTCAAAAAATAAGGAAATGTCGAAGTGACCCCAAACTTTTTGTATGTTTGTGGGGGGAAAACCTACTATTATCTCCCTATAAACTGGTCAGGATTCCGCTATGCTGCCTACTGTATGTTGTTCCTACCGTGCATGCTGGGGGGGTACTGTCACGCCTGCTCCCGGTCTCGCTCTCTGGCACTTGAGGTTGCCCTTCATTACGCGCACCTGCTGCCATCATTACGTGCATCAGCGCTCACTGGACTGACCTGGACTCCTTCACCTTGGTGATTTCCCTCCCTATTTCTGTCTGCTCCTCAGCTTGTTCCCTGTGTCAGCATTAACGTCGTTATGTGTTCATGCCCAGATGCTGTACTGTCCTCTGTCCGTTGCTAATGAAATGTTCTCCCTGTATCTGCTTCTCGTCTACCAGCGTTGATCCTTACTTCTACAAGCTTGGCATACCTGTATTTTGGGAGTTTCTCCCATTCTTCTCTGCAGATCCTCTCAGGCTTTGTCAGGTTGGATCAGGAGCATCGCTGCAGAGCTATTTTCAGGTCTCTCCAGAGATGTTCGATCAGGTTCAAGTCCGGGCTCTGGCTGCTCCACTCAAGGACATTCAGATACTTGTCCCAAAGACAGTCCTGCGTTGTCTTGGCTGTGTACTTGGGGTCGTTGTCCTGTTGGAATGTGAACCTTCACCCCAGTCTGAGGTTCTGAGCGCTCTGGAGCAGGTTTTAATCAAGGATCTCTCTCCTTTTCTCCGTTCATCTTTCCCTCGATCCTGACTAATCTTCCAGTCCCTGCCGCTGAAAAACATCCCCACAGCCTGATGCTGCCACAAAGAGTTCAATCTTGGTTTCATCAGGCAGAGAATCTTGTTTCTTATGTCCTTTATGTGCCTTTTGGCAAACTCCAAGTGGGCTGTCATGTGCCTTTTACTAAGAAGTGGCTTCTATCTGGCCACTCTACCATAAAGGACTGATTGGTGGAGTACTGCAGCGATGGTTTTCCTTCTGGAAGGTTCTCCCATCTCCACAGAGGAACTCTGGAGCTCTGTCAAAGTGACTATCGGGTTCTTGGTCACCTCCCTGACCAAGGCCATTCTTCCCCGATTGCTCAGTTTGGCCGGGCGACCAGCTCTAGGAAGAATCTTGGTGGTTCCAAACTTCTTCTATTTAACAATGATGGAGGCCACTGTGTTCTTGGGGACCTTCAATGCTGCAGACATTTTTTGGTACACTTCCCCAGATCTGTGGCTCAACACAATCCTGTCTCGGAGCTCTATGGGCAATTCTTTCAACCTCATGGCTTGGTTTTTGCTCTGACATGCACTGTCAACTGTGGGACCTTATATAGACAGGTGTGTGCCTTTCCAAATCATGTCCAATCAATTTAATTTACACCGGTGGACTCCAATCAAGTTGTAGAAACATCTGAATACTTATGTAAATAAGGTATTTAGTATTATATTTTTTTGTAAACATTTTTAAAAACCTTTTTTCGTTTTGTCATTGATGAGATTGATGAGGAAAACAATTAATTTAATCAATTTAAGTGTAAGGCTGTAAAGTAACAAAATGTACTTACTTTCCGAATGCACTGTAGATTCAGTGTTATAGGCAAATAGTTATTCGAAATTGAACCCCAAAATATCATGGATAAGGAGAACAACAGATCTTTGAACATTACGGCTCGGCTGGAAAAACAGACAGTCCCTCACAGAGATTTTTGAATAAGTTCTCTTACCTTCTTAGTTGTGGCCAAAAGGATGTCTGGGTCCAAGCTGAGAGAGACGGGTCAAGAAGTCAGGTTGTCAGGAAGTCATTGTGTCTTTTCTTTAATATTCAGAGGTTGACTTTGCTTGGGAAGTGATCTAATTCTGTCGCTATCAATTGATTAAGCTATTAACTTTCTGTACAAAATAAGATGTTTAAAACCGGACAGCTTTTTGGGAAACACTTATTAAAGCTGAATCGGTAGGTCTAACTTTTGAAGGTACTCAGATTGTCACGTCCTGACCTCAGTTCCTTTTTTATGTCTCTATTTTGGTTTGGTCAGGGCATGAGTTGGGGTGGGCATTCTATGTTTTTCATTCTATGTTTTGTTCTGTGTGTTGTATTTCTATGTGTTTGGCCTGGTATGGTTCCCAATCAGAGGCAGCTGCCTATCATTGTCTCTGATTGAGAACCATACTTAGGTAGCCTGTTCCCACCTGTGTTTGTGGGTGGTTGTTTCCTGTTTTTTTTGACCTTACAGGACTGTTTCGTGTCGTTCACGCTCTTTGTTGTTGTTTTTTGTCAATCACTGTTCAGTTTATTTAATTAAATTTACAATGAAAACTTACCACGCTGTGTGTTGGTCCGATGATTCCTATTCCTCATCATCAGACGAAGAGGAGAGTCGTTATACAGATTCCTAATGACGTTGCAGATTTAATTATTATTTGCAAAAGGAGACTGCAAACACACTGATTTAGCTTTGGAGAAATATGATATGACCTCATGGGCCTATCTCTCTGTCCGTTCTTAGCCTGTAATTTGGGTAATGTGTGTGGTATTAAAAAAAGATTACTCTAATAAGTAAAACTACATAGAATTGCATGAAATGTTTATAAAAGGCAAGTTTTTCTTGGACCTGCAAATACGATGATAGATTAATGCAATGTTTTTACTAAAGGAGATCTTTCCACGCCTGCTCTTGTCCACTGTGGTCTGCGAACCCACAGCCATCTGTCCGAGAAGTGAGGGTAAACGGTAGACATGTTCTCTGCTATCCACTTTGTTTGAATTATTATTTTGGGTAAAGGGGAGGGTCACTTGTTATTTTTTTAAAGCGTTCCATCAGGGTTTAAATATATTTTGCTGAAGGGAGGGCCGTCCATTTTCATTTCAGAGGTCCAATTTACTCAATGTAAGCCTTATTATAAATACTGATACAAAGAAGAATACCATTAATACAATGTAATCATAATAACCAAATGTAGCCTATAACCTATAAGTCCTGCATGACCCCAATGCATTTAAAAAACGATACAATGTGTGGGCCAGTAGAAATTCTGTTTGGGCCAGTGGATTTTGATCAACATTTTTGTAACTTTTGTAGAGTTGGTTATATTTGGCACCTTGTTCTGTTTTCTTTCCCTGCCTTTTTTAATAGCAGCTTTAGAAGCCATTCAACACAGCTCTTCATGATTTCATATGTTCTTTATCTTTATATTTATCACACTACATTCGCAAGCCTAAATTAATTTTGGAACATAGAGATTTCACAAGAATAGTCTATGAAATGAGACACCTACTGTTGGCATATGATCAATGTAATAGAGTGTGTATGTTTTTGGCGGGTCCGCAACTATTTTTTGGGGCTTCAGGCACGGCATTATGGTCAATGATAGCATGTATCATGTTCGTATGGTATATGCACTCATTATAGAAACCATTTATAACCTTCTTGCGCATACATGTATGTGTGTGAGGGTGTGAGAGCATGTGGGCCAGCATGCATGTTTATGTGCCTGTATGAGTGAGGGAACGTGTACAATATGGCTTATTTTCTGTCATATCGTCCAATCTTTATGAATCTTAACTATTCCCAAAGCAATGCAAAAATTACAATATCAAGTCTTCTCAATATCAACTTTCCTGTCCACAGAATAATTGCCACAGCTGTATTCATGCATCATTGATTACAGATATCCGCAAGAGAGAAGAAGAGAGGATTTGTTTTTGCTGCATTGCTAATTGAAGTATAGCTTTTTGGGAGGAGGGAAACAGAGGAACTCTAATGACAATCATGCAAGTGGAATTAGCCACACTGCTACCAGGTGCTAAGCCAAGTACCAGCTACACGATCAGGGAGATGGAGATAAGGATCATATATTAATAAGCTAGCACTCTTTACTATAATAGCGTAGTACAAAATGAGCACTACTACCCATACACTGTCTTAATGAGATATCTTTACCCACTCTCCTTCCCACAAAATGACCGCCTCTTATTAGACTGGCCAATCGTAATCACTCTCATTCAAAGTTTGGTTGCAGAGGAGAGTTTGATTTTAACTCGGCAAGTCAGTTAAGAACAAATTCTTATTTTCAATGACGGCCTAGGAACAGTGGGTTAACTGCCTTGTTCAGGGGTAGAACAACAGAGTTGTACCTTATCAGCTCGGGGATTCAATCTTGCAACCTTTCGGTTACTAGTCCAATGCTCTAACCACTAGGCTCTGCTGCTATTCCTGTGAACCAAGTAGTTATGAGGTCAATCGAGGAGGAAGAGGAGTGATCAGGCAGAAAGGAAGACCTATTTCAGATCTAAAGATCTTTTTTTGTAATGTTTCCACAAGATGACCACAGCAGCAGGTTTATTTCTAAGTTATACAAGGTAGCATAAAACAGGTAGAAATATCTATACATTTTTTAAACCTTTAAACCTGCGCTCAAACCTACAGTATATTGGCGGTGTCAAACAAGAAGGGCTGGTTTCCTTTTAATCAAAGTTTTAATCTGTGTCTGGGAAAGCAGCCCGTCGAGTTTAACATAGGGAGGGGACAATATCACTCACGACAACAGTTTCGTTCACCTAATGATATTATTTCTGTCCAACCGTTGAAATTATGTGAGATAACGATGGGATGACAAAAGTTTTTGTGTGAATATCTTCTGACCAGATCAGTCTAACGGTTCACTAAGCCAAGGTATCTCAGAATCACCAGACATATTAACATGTGCCCTTTACGGAAGACACTCAAACAGCCTTATCAAGACCTTCACGTCAGAACACCCTGTTTGCATCCCAAATGGCATCCTATTCCCAATGTAGTGCACTACTTTTGACCAGGGCTCATAGAGCTCTGGACAAAAGTAGTGCACTACACAGGGTATACAGTGCCATTTGGGAGACAGCCCCTGACATCTGGCTGCTAAGGCCACTCTTTGCTCATTGGTCTGCGCCAGCATATGTATCTGTCCAGCAGTACAGCAAAACCAATTGGATGATGGACTGCTTGACCTTTTTAGAGTTTGATGAGCTGCCTTATCACCTTAAGGGCAGATGGGAGGATTTAGTGGGAGATGGTGGTTGCAAGGGAAGGGATTCAGGGCAGAACTGGATTCAAATAGTAATTGTTTTCCTTAAAAAAAACTTTTGTTTAATTTGAATGAAAGGAAATTGTACCTACACACTGAAGCAAAGCTGAAATGTCTGTGTGTGCTATCCCTGATGCAGTAAAACATTCAAAACATTGAATAATGAAGTAAGCTTTACGCGACATATTTCCAAGGGCAAACCCATTGCACCTCTTTGTTTGCCTGAATTCGTGGGTTTTGCGCACCAGCCTAATTCTGGGAGAGCACCATGGTTCTCTTCTGATTGTTTAACTGAGCCTACCTTGAGCATCTGATGAACATAGTATCCCCTTTAGGATCTATTCAACTGGTTTAATTGCGCCATGCAAACTCAATCAAGCCCCACTCCCGTGTTCAACAAATACTATTTGAACCCAGGTCTGGTTGGTGGTGGTGGTTGGGTTGAGTCGATGGGATCAGCTGAGAAAGAGAATTGTCTATCTATCTGACTCTGGAGAAGAGACAACCCAGGGTTGTAATGACAGTCCTGATAGACATCAGTAGGAATCGTGTTACAGCTGGGAACAGGGTGAACAGGACAGCAAGAGACACGCGAGTCAAAATGGAAAACAGAGAAAGAAAAACCACCTCAAGCATACGTCTGACTCTCTCTTTCTCTCGCTCTCTCTGACTCGCTCTCTCTCTTCATGCGACAAAACTATTAGAGGGCTGTATTGAATTTTCAAAACAACGTCTAAGATACACTGCGGTAACTTATCTCGTGCTGCTCTGTAGGATTGTGTTTGTTGGAGTAGTGGCGGTGTGACCATGACAGCAGCAGCTGGAACATGAGATCCTCTCACCTCCCCTGTGGACAAACAGGCAGCAGGGATGAAAGACAAGCCTCTGTGTGGAACAAGACAGGGCCTCTCCCTCGTACTACTCCTCTCTATGCTGCTCTGTCTCTGGGTTCAGGTGATTCTTATCTAACGTCAGAACGTGTCTCCCAAGACAGAAAAAAAAACGAGTGAAGCAGGATTGTGAATCCTTTCTGGTAATAAAAAAAAAGGTGAATGGTGAGAATGTTGACAGTTCTGTAAGGTTTCCATTGTGTTCATGTCCAAATAAATGTTTTTTTCCTTGGTATATTGTATATGGGAGAAGATATGGTGTTTTCAGCAACTGTTGTCTATGTCCTTTGGTGAGGTTTGACACTTTCAAAGCAATGTATAAGACGTAAATAACTTATGTGAGTCCCACTCAAGAATGACTCAAAATAATCCTACTGTATCTGTTTGTTTGTTTTAATAAGAAAATATTGTTTTGGGCCATGTTTGCATAATTATGAATATGCAAGATTCTGTGTTTCCTCTGAGAATGCTCATAGAGTATCATAGACGCTGGTAGAGAGTACACATGAATACACAGATGGCTGGAAATAACCCCATTTGCGCTCGGGCAGGATTACCATGTTGAACCCACGGGACGTCATTAAGGAGCAGCTCTTTGCTATCTCTAAATCTCTAATTAACATAACGCAATGCTGATAACTTATTTGAGCATTTAACCCAGATCTAGAGTCTAGATCGCAGACACAAGCGCCATACACGCTAGGCCGGGTTACTGTATAAGCGCTTTATGAAAACTGTAGCTGTGGATGTAAAAAAAAGGGCTTTCTGAAGTACATTTGATTTGATTGACAAAGCTGCGTAAACAATTACATTTTTATTGTTGAAGTGTTATATCCTCTCTGGACAATGGTGTAGGTGTCAAATCTCCTTTTATGTACTGTACTGAACTGCCACACTACTGGGGATGAATGTAGTTACTGTATAGATCCGGTTCCTGTTAGTGGTGAGATGTCGGCGGGTAAAAGAAGGCTGAAAAGAGGTTCTGTGGGATTTGAATGGCAGAAGGAAATGACAGGAATGCGTATGCAGGATGTGTGGAGTCCCAGGTCTCCTTTGTAAAGAGCCAACTGCAGCAGCAGCAGGATACAGTGTTTTCCACAGCAGCTTTCGCACAGGCTTCACAGCGACAGGCGTTTTTGCATGAGAGGACCGGTGTGAAGAAAGATGTTGGCAATTCAATGGCAGGAATTCACCTCTGTTTACAATGCTCTCGCATACATAGAGAGAGAGAGGAATGGAGAGATGGAGGGAGAGAGAGAGAGAGAGCAGCAATGCCTTACCGAGAGACGTTTGAGCAATATTTACCGTTCTGTAACGGTAGATTGCCAAACCAAATGTGTGTGTTTGTGATAAGGCATTGAGTCTTTCATCTGAAGCAGAAAACTATAAACGGTAGATCTATCAGGGCACCCGTTTCTGTGAGCATGGGAAGCTGTTGCTGCATGTACAAAGGAAAAGCTATTTTTTTCATCCAAAACAACCAAAACAACATGCCTCTTCTCATTCACTTCATGTTAATTACTCTTACAATCAGTGTCTTTTGCTAACGGAATTTTGTTGGGAGACTCAGCCACGTTAATTTGCATTCTTTTGAAAAATGCATGACTTAATTTAAGGGAACAGGTGGGGATTCGTCTTCACTTATTGCACACTAAAGACTTGCCTTGAGTCGTTACATTGCCAGACACGGTTTAGTTTCACTATTGGGAAGCAACGGGTGAAACACTAACACAGATGCCAGCCCTGCTTATCAGGGTGCTGTCTCATCTTTCAAAACTGAGATCTCTTGCCAAGAATCCAAGACATGGGAAAACATAACCGTTTGATTTCATGGGTTATTAACTTGGTGTCATGCAGAACCCTACAGTATGTGTGTCTGCTAAGTCATCTATATCTAATGATAGCCAGCCAATACAGGAGTTCCTCGGGCGTGTGTCAAGTTACCAGTGCTATTTATTTTCACATGCACATGATTGTCGGAATTATTCAGCAAATTGTCTCAATCATCAAATTGTCTTACTCCGCTTAACTGTCCATTTCAAAACAGAATTTTCCATCAGTCGCACAACAAAAACCCTCCACACCAACACTGATACGACACAACAACTCTAAAAGTGAAAATCCATATGGTTCTCCAGTACCTGCTACGCATAGAATACGCCCTCAGTAAGACTAACAAGACACTTCATGAAAATAATCTTTGGAGGTCAGTGTGCCGTATCAGACACCCAGCCTGAGTAACGAAGTGCAGCAGAACACGGTTTCATAGTGAAGACGCAGAGGTCAAGTTGCTTAGCGCACAGTAATAACCTCTGGGTCTGGGCTGCGGAGGTTATCGAATTCTCTTCCCATACTACCGGCTCTTACTTCCTCCAGTCAGACCCGTCCGCAAAGAAAGGAGGTCTGAATACTGATTTCTGCTTTTCTATAAGGAAGGAAGTCATTGCACAAAGCGTGACTAAACTGAAATAGTCCTGTTCATTCAGAGTTGAATTAATTCAGTGCTACAGGCATCATGAAGTTCAATGCACTACAATGATTAAAGCGACCTAACATATGTTTCACTACGAAGAAATGTTGCACCGTGTGCTAGTGAATGGGAATTACTGACACAAATGTTCTCATTTTGGTTCCCTATTGTTGTGTCCTAATAAAACACAGGCACGATGTGTCGCGGCCTCCTGCTGTTTCAATGCAAGCGAGCCTCAGCCCCTGACATGCATACGGTAACAGCTGGTCAGAAACAATTTCCACAGTAAGTAAATTACACATGGAAATCCGTTTTCATGCTACGCGAGGAGGAGGAGAAGCTGGAGGCCGGTTTTAACAGTACTTTAAGAGATAGGACTCTTCACTGGAGCAGTCGAGAGGTCACGTAGCTAGGTCTCAAACACTGTTTAATGTTTTCCAGGTAGTGCTGGTTCTTGGACCGAGCCTGACTGGGCTATGTATGAAATGGCACCCAATTGCCAATGTAGGATCCCTATGGGCCCTGGTTAAAATTAGGGCACTACATAGGGAATAGGGTGCCATTCTGGATGTACATGGGCCTAGCCTGGGGTATCTCACAGGCTTCAGTGCTGTTCTTGGTCCAGAATAGATCTGGTGGTCAGCCAGATGGAGGGTGGTGGAGAGAGTCAGGCGGAGGGGGAGAATGAAGGAGAGGAGGTGAATGTGACAAATGGGTTTGGTGGAAGTCGGAGGCATGGAGAGAGCACTCAATCTCTTGCCAGGATTTTTTCTTCTGTCAAAGCAGATCTCGTGGACACGCCTCTCCCTTTGATTTGAGTTAACTGTGCAGCTTGAGCGAGGTGAAAAGGCTGTGAACTCTTAAGCAACCTTATGATCATTGGCCCTAAGTTAACTATTATTCATGTGAGTGGTTAACTGACACCAAGACTAAGCAGCTGAGATGTCACTCATTGGCTATGCCAGCCAGGTAGAATTCATTTAAACATGGCCTTTGGAAAGGATCTTAGAATTACAAAGAACCTTTCATTAAAATGCTGATCCAGTCAGAAATGTGACTCAGAAAAACACAAACTTGTCAAGGAAAGAAAAGTCTGCCTTGCCTTGTCAGGAATATACATTGATATACCAAAAGAAAAGGGCAGAGAAGGGCCATCTCTCTCTCTCTCTCTCTCTCTCTCTCTCTCTCTCTCTCTCTCTCTCTCTCTGTTGTAATTGTTCTACACCGCAAGCTTCATCAGCAGTTTCTCTCCATTTGAAAACAGACATGGGATTATGCAAGAAAGGCAACATCCACAGGCTGTGTGTCCCAAATGACACCCTATTCCCTATATAGTGCACTCCTTTTGATCAGAAGGTTCTGGTCAAAATGTGTGCACTACTGTATATAAGAAATAGGGTGCCATTTGGGACACAAAGACAAGTAGCTAGGTAACACACCAACAACCACATCTACTGCCTCTCTGTTGTCTTCAAGTCTCATAGCTGCTGATTCTGGGAAACTGAAGGCAAGGCTGAAAACCCCAACTCAACAGTCAAATCAACTGTCAGACAGGCAGAACAGCAAAGTACAGTCAGCATACAGAGAACATAACATGGTGGGTTGGCATCAAGGTCAAAGGAAAGAGAACTTCTAACTGCATATATCTGCTTTTATGTTCCTAAAAGCTGATTTATGCTTGATCCGGTAATGCGGTCCAGAGGCTCCGTACGGAGGGTGTGACGCAATTGTGGAGCCTCCGGAGGCTTGCGGATGCCAAATCAAGCTCTGTGCGGCGATGACATACGCCTCCCATGTTTTTTAACAATGCGGAGGGCTCCGCATAACTCTGTATAGCTCCGCATTGACATGATTGGTTGACGATAGGTGGGGGCAGTACATCCTGTATAAACACAAACTCAACTTCCTTGACAACAAACTTGGAGAACTTCGACGAAAGGCTATTAGAAAAAGTTCATAAATAAAAGACATCTTTATAATACCTTGTGTATGGATTCCAAAGACACAAATTAGTTTGAACTCCTGGAAAGACATCAGGGTGATAGATGGGATAAAGAAAGCCGCATTGGTTCACATTCAACAAATCTGATCTGACAAAGTGGATATTTGTCAAATCCGTCATGATATATGTATTGTATAGGCCCATAATGTGGTTACTAAAATCTGATTTGGTATATACTTAACAAAAATATAAACGCAACATGTGAAGGGTTGGTGCCATGTTTCATGTGTTCCATATGCACAAAAAGCCTATTTCTCTCAAATGTTAGTTTACGTCCCTGTTAGTGAGCATTTCTCCTTTGTCAAGATTATCCATCCACCTGACCGGTGTAACATATCAAGAAGCTGTTTAAACAGCATGATCATTACACAGGTGCACCTTGTGCTTGGGAAAATAAAAGTCCTAAAATGTGCAGTTTTGTCACACAACACAACGCCACAGATGTCTCAAGTTTTGAGGGAGTGTGCAATTGGCATGCTGACTGCAGGAATGTATACCAGAGCTGTTGCCAGAGAATTTAATGTTCATTTATCTACCATAAGCTGCCTCCAACGTCTGTCCGAAAATTTGCCAGTACGTCCAACCGACCCCACAATCTCAGACCACGTGTAACCACGCCAGTCCAGGAGCTCCACATCAGGCTTCTTTAGCTGCGGGATTGTCTGAGGAGGTGGGTGCTGAGGAGTATTTTTGTTTGTAATAAAGCCCTTTTGTGGGGAAAAACTCATTCGGATTGGCTGGGCCTGGCTATCCAGTAGGTGGCTGTGCCCTTGCCCAGTTATGTGAAATCCATAGATTAGCGCCAAATACATTGATTTCAATTGACTGATTTCTTTCTATGAACTGTAACTCAGTAAAATATTTCAAAATGTTGCATGTTGCGTTTATATTTTTGTTCAGTATGTTTTGCTGTTTCTCTGCCTAACATTTAAAAGTTGTTCCTTTTCAGGTATAGAAGAAGTGACTGCTAAATGCTAACTCCCGCTCCGTATAAGCTGGTAGCATAGCTAGCGTACATAAATCAGTGGTGGTAGTCTTTTTTTTAACTGTAATGCAGTTGATTGATGACGATGACATGAACATGTATTTGGGTTGACATCTATACAAGCATTATACTCAGATTTAAACATCGACATAGTGTGAAATACTGTACACATATAAACAAAGCCTATAGGACCATTTTGTTGGGGGGGCAATGGGGAGATTTGGGATGGAAATGCATGTGGGAAAATGGTGAAGTCTTTTTACTTCATCCTATCTTGGCTTGAGTTTTTAGCAATTGCTGTCATTTTATTACCATACAATTTAACAATGACGTACTGTATTGCGGTTTTCTGTATGCTTACTGCAGCATTCTGTAAATTATGGTGCATGTGTGGGACGGGAAAGAATTGCTGGCTCATTAACATATTTAGTGCCGTGCCTTGTAAGTGGCTATACTTGCTGAACCAATTAGGGAGAATGATGTACCAATTGAATTGATATGTGGTAGTAGTGCCCTTACAATTTAATGTATGTAGAAGATAGGGGACAGATCAGAGTGACAGTGGGGCATGCACAGTTAATGGTTGAATATTAAGCTATGTCATTTTAATCTGTTTTGGCCTGTAATCACAAGAATGTGCAAAGCTGTCATCAAGGCAAAGTGTGGCTACTTTGAAAGATATCAACTATATTTTCATTTGTTTAACACTTTTTTGGCTACTACATGATTCCATGTGTGTTATTTCATAGTTTTGATGTCTTCACTATTATTCTACAATGTAGAAAATAGTCAATAGTAAAGAAAAACCCGTGAATGAGTAGGTGTGTCCAAACTTTCGACTGGTACTGTATATATTTTAAATATATATTTTCCTTTATTATTTCTCCCTAACCCTAACACCCCTCCCCGAATTGGAATAAACTCATGGACAACAACACGTAGGTTTCTACTTCCAGCTTATACATATCATATACATTTTACGGACACAATATATTTTACAATAGTTATCTTTTGTTTGTTTTTAAGTCCCATCCTTCAACTCCTTCCATCTATCTCTGACCATCCAGTTTTTAAAATCTATTTACCATATATTTTTAACTGCGCTGTTTCACAAAAGTTGTGAATCTACATATATTTTACTGACACCGTATATTTTACATTTAGTTATCTTGTTATTTTTAGTCCCACTCTTCAGCTCCACTCAAACCCTAACATCTATTTCTGAACACCATCCAGTTTTCTATGGCTACTTTTAAAAATAGCTATGTTTTGGAGATTCATTTTCAAATAACCCGAAAGTGAGAGGTTGTAATCTGAATAAAGGGGAAAGGGTTCAGATGTCAGTATAACTTTAGTGTCAAATTCATATTCATTATATAAATAGGCCCATTTCATTTGGTCTGGTTTGCCAATTTAAAAAATGAGTTGCTAGGTGTAGGCAAGGCCATAAGCAAATAGGTCAACTGGGATATGACTAAAGGGTTAACTGGTGGGATTTTTTCAGGTGTTTTCCTTTCAACTGTAGCCAGATCTGATATATTTTTGCTACCTTTCTATTAAAATGTATTGTAATGAGGTCATTTCTTCTTATTTTTTTCGGGATATGTATACCGAGTATGTCCACTTCACCGTCAGACCATTTTATTGGTAAACTACACAGTAATCTATATATTTGTTTGTTTTTTGTGATCCAATACATACTGTAGGCAAATGTTACAGTATTGTACTGTGTCATTGCTGTACATTTTCCTCTTAGTAACAGGAAGCTGGTGGCAAGTTAATGTGAATATTACAGTAATGCACTTTGCACTAGCCACAGATGAGTAAAGATACATCCTAAAGTTAACTTATTACAAATAGAGGACATTTGGAAGACCAATGTATCTTTAACTACAACAACATTCCCAGTAACGGTTGCAGAAATCTTTACTTCCTATGACTGTGATGTGTGTTTTTAATCAACTTAGATGAATGCACTGAATGCAAGTCACTCTGGACAAGAGTGTCTACTGAATGACCAAAATGTACATGTAAAAAATGCAAAGCTCACTGCTGGGTATTATTCTACTCAAACGTTGTATTTTGATCAAATTTGTCCTTGTTTGGGGGTGGTGGTCATTATAATAATAACCAGCATTGTGCTTTGCAGTTGTTCATTTTTTACATTTACATTTTGGCCATTTAGCAGATGCTCTTGTCTGGAGAGACTTACAATCAGTGTACTAAACTAAGGTAAACAACAATATATCACAGTCATAGCAAGTCAAAATATTGTGTCACTGTTACCATGAATGGCTACTTGCAAGTATTTAAAAATATATATATTAATATAATAATAACAAAATGTATTATAATTAATCTGTTTCAAAATAGGCCACATGAATTGTAGTTCAGGCCAGTGAACTTCATATATCAAATACATGTAACATAAATAATAGCTGTCACTGGCACTAGCTGCCTGCACTGTAAATCTGCTACAGTTTACTAACCACCGTGCTTCCAGTAATGCACTGTAATTCTAGAAATACAGCAAGTTACTGTAGTCGGGTGTTCTAGTAATATACTTGAAATGCAGTAAAGGACCAGTAAACCTACAGTAATTTACTGCCTACTGTGCTGGTTCTCTACACTACTTCTCTACGCTCACCTGTTAAAAACCCTGTTCTTTCTCTAATTTCATAGTGTCTTTATCTGTTTTCAATGCATTGCATTCATAGTGACAAGTATGAATGGCTCATTGTCTTCCTACTCTCTTTGTGAACTCTTTCTAAAACAAGATGAGGAAATGTCAAAAGGACCCACAAGAGGAAGATTGTGAAAAAAGCAATTAGTGTGAAGACAGGGCAGTGTGAATGGGGGGGTTTAGATATGATAGAATATTGCTTTGACAACAGTATTACCCACTGAATGTAAAGCTCTGTGAACTTTTCTGCTGTGTACTTTAGCTTGTCAGAAGTACAGTAGGGCATTTTGAAAGTTAATGCATTCATAACAGACACACACACACAAGCACACATATACCCTTACGGAAAAAACATATGATTTCAAACGTGAAAAATCACATGATTTCACATGTGACATTTCCACATGTGAATTCATGTGAAACCATGTGTTTTTGGAACAATTCACATGTAAAGATGTGGATTTTCACGTGTGATTGCATAACCTATCACATGAGATTTCACAGGTGATGCCTTGCAAACAGAAATGAGTCGTTATGATAAACACACAGTGCTTTCAACTTACTTATTTGACTACATCACATATGTTTATATAATAATTATTATTCAACATGTCATTACCTGGGATAGGAACTCACAACCTCTTGGTTCGCTGCATCCTGATCGTCCTATGCAGAAAACTATACAGAAAACCCTCAAATTGCTGAAATAAGTAAATGGAATCAATGATGAGAGAATATTCAGATTAACTGATAACTACAATAGTAGTCCAGATGGCACTCTTTGCTAAGTGCAGAGATGTATTGTAGGTAATTAATGTGTAGGGAAATTTTGAGAATGCTTGTGGTGCAGTAGAATGGTCAGTGTACCTCAAATCCAGAGGTTATGAGTTCAAATCCCATTTGGGATTATACTTTAGCTGAACAGTGGTAAACACATGAAATTGCACATGTAGAAGTTTCAAAACCATTCCAACATGTGTTCCAAAAACACATGTTTTTCGAATGTGAAATGTCAAGTGAAGTGTTCCAAAAACACATGTTTTTCGAATGTGAAATGTCAAGTGAAGTGTTCCAACAACACGTTTTCACATGATTCCACGTGTGAAATTTCAGTGTAAACATGAAGCTACACTGTTAGCCTTTGCTGTTCATTTTGTTGAACATTTTTGTCATGCTATAGTACATTTCTACAGTAATAGGATACTGTATTAGTGTTTTGCTACATATTTACTGTCAATTGCAATGCACTTGCTCGGGTAGGCTACTTTTTGGCCTGTCCTGCAAACTAACCTGGCATGCCTCACTTGCAATTGAATTTTAACGTATAGGATATTTCAGATGCGCTTATAAAGTTATAGTAAGTGACTGAGTTGATGTGAAAATAGTGGAAACAACTTTTAATGTATTTCTACAGCTGAACTATATATTGTCAGTAAATATACAACAAAGAACTGTAGTCAGGAAGTACACAGAAAGTCCCATTCTAATTCCAATTATTTTCAATACTGCAAAATAAGGAAGTGGAAGTGGGCTTACTTTCTGAGTTGACTGGAACTTAAATGGAGTTGACCTCAACATTGGTCAGCACTCTTGGTACGCAACTAGGACTGTGGCTGTGGCCACGACAGAGTTTGACCACAGATTTATTGGCAAGAATACATTTCTGCACTTTGCTAAAAGTTGCCTGGAATCAAGTCAATTATTGTGAGGTTATCTGACAACCTCAGCAAAAAAAGTAGCAGTGCTCAGGGACAATTCACATTAAGACCTAGATTCAATCGGATCAAGCATAAACACATGATTGCCGACACCCGTATAGCTGGCGATTGGCAGTGTCGGAGGTCTAACTGCGTTACTGTACCAGTGTTGTTCTCTGGTGTACAAAAAGGTCAATGGTACACATAAGGGACCTTCAGAGGTACACATTGGAACTCACATGGTACTAGTCGGTACCTTATAGGGTACATGTGCGGATAACCTAGTATAGCGTAACATTTTCTACCCTATATTCAATTTAATGCTGCGTTCATTTTTTTCAGTTGTGAATTCATAAATACCAGTTGGAAGCATTCACGTGGTTTGAATTGAGAAATACTGATTGGCCAACAAGCTGCATAAACCATAAACTAAAAGTACAGCTATCATGCGTGTAAACAAATTTTAGTGTCCAAAAAGCATACTAATGAATTGCTTTTTATCAAAAATATTTTGTTGTTGCATTTAACTGCCAAAAATGCTGTTATAAAGGTAACTTCCTTAGTAGGTGATGTCAGAGGTCAGCATGTGGGAGAAGTGGGAGCTCAGGATGTTAGACGAGTTTCCCACTAGTAATTATAGGTTGGAGGGCCATTCAAGTAGATTTTTTCTAGTCGTATGTCATAGATTCCTTCTTCCCACTTGTTTATGAACGGAGCATGATGCTGTGTTAACAAGCTAGTCGGAACTAGGAAATGTCTGACTTGCTAACTGGTTGTTAGTTAATCACGTGCCGCGTTCAATAAATTGGCAAGTCAGAAATGTCAGAGTTTCCTAGTTCCGACTAGCATGTGAACGCGGCTATACTGCGAGGTACATTAGCATATTTGGAGGCATAGTTGAAAATATGTTGCATCTGTGCCAACCGTCAGTCAGAATGTTGTACCAGTGTAAGTGTTTTTATCATTGTATTGCTGAAAGTTGAGCACCTGTTTTGATACTGTTTAGTTATCCAATCTGCGTAAGGGCTTGTGACAATCAAGCACTTAATGGCAGCTGGTTCACAGAAAGGTGATGTTTCATTTTCAATAATTTACTGTAGCTAAACCATCACACTCACTGACCTGATGGTCTGGTAGGACATTGAGTATGACAATGACATGGTGACCAGTTATAAAGGAGAAATATTGTATGGCTCTTTTGTAGTACATGCACTCAAGTCCTCCTCTAATAAGGCCGCAGAACTGACAGCTTTGTGTATATGAACAGAATATAATTGCAAGTTCAAATCCCCAAAGAATGTATGTATACTTTACGACATCAAGTGTCCTTGAGTACTGCTAGCGTTACATGAATGTTACCTTGGTGGTGATAATTGGACAATTGTTTATTTGATTCTGGGCAGTTTTCAGCAAAGTGCAGAAATGCATTCTTGCCCAATAAGTGGCTCATATCTTTTTCACAGTCACAGATCTGGTGGTGTAGCTGCACTGTAGAGGGACATTTCAGGCTGCTAGAAACTGAGCAGTTACGCATTTGTGTCCCACTTGTGGTCACACTCCAAGAATACAGCAGCACGTTGTCATTTTATACAAAGAACACCTTTGTTTTTGTATATATTTACTTTATTTTTTACTGCAACTTTAGGCAAAGCACAGAAGCATATTATTGGCAGTGCATATATATAGCCAATCTCCACTACATCCAGAGAACTGGTGGCACAGCAGGAGCTTCAGGTAGATAGCAACCAAGAGGTTTTGAGTTCAAGTTGTGTCATAAGCATACAGCATCATACTGTCCTTTCACATTAACACCTTCATTTAGCTGTAAAATGACAGGACAATATTCACGGTATCACATGTTTAAATGTTGCGTCCCCATGTTGTCCCATTTATTTCACATCAATTTTCACATGAGATCATGCTCTGGCATGCCTAAACATGTGACCACGTGCAGTTTTATGTTATCACATGTTATCACATGAACTTCACATTCAAATCACATGAGTTCCTACGAGATCAAGTGTTTTTTTCCCGTAAGGGTAGACACACACAGATACAAACACACACACGCACGCAAACACACACACACACACACACACACACACACAAATATTTTTTTAAATTTAAAAAAAAAATCTGGTTCTCATTTTCAAATAAATATTTTACAGCCAGCACAGGACAGTAATCATAAACCTCAATAATACGTTTTCCACTAAACCTCTGTACAAAACCTGTTCTCTGTAAGTAGCCCAGGGGTGTTAAGGTGGTGAAAATGACTGCACTCTTAAGGTTTCCTGCGCTGGCATTAATGGCCATGTGTAATTTCATGGGGTAGTAAAGTTTAATAGCGTAATAAACCAAGGAAAATACAGTACTGTACACATGATGCAATGCTATAGCTATTTGCATAGATGGCTATTTAAACAGGCAATTTAATGGACTACTGAACCGCTCAGGGCCTAATCAACAGATCTGTCAATTAAACACAAGGGCTCAACATTGTATCACTAATAACTTCAATATTAGTGGATCAACAATTATACACTCCCACTACTAAACACACTGACCACAGTAGCTAGAAGACAGGAAGGGAGAGCAAACATGGATGTTTCACTGGCACATGACACAATGGGCAAATACAATATTTTCCTGATCTACTCAGCAACATTTTATCAAAGAGACAGGAGATTAAAAAGGGTTGATAGGGCAAGTCTTCAGGCTTGGGGTCTGCGATGAGGCAACCGATGTGATTCTACCCCAAGGAGAAGGTACTGATAGTGGATGATTGCCTGTCTGATGTCACAGAACTGAATTCTTGCCCATACTGTGTGTGTGTGTGTGTGTGTGTGTGTGTGTGTGTGTGTGTGTGTGTGTGTGTGTGTGTGTGTGTGTGTGTGTGTGTGTGTGTGTGTGTGTGTGTGTGTGTGTGTGTGTGTGTGTGTGTGTGTATGCGCGTGCGTGCGTGTGAGTGTGTGTGTGTGTGTGTGCGCATGCATGTGCGTGGGTGTGTATGTGTAAGTGAAATCAAAAAAGTTTATTGGTCACGTGCACACGGTAGAGTGAAATGCTTGCACGCTAACTGTCCTCAACATTGCAAATCAATATCAATCAAGAATCAAATGTCAAATGCAAAAGTTTAAAAAATGACAAGTATTAACCACTTGGGGAGGCTGAGTTGAGCGGGTTCTTAGTTCAGCTGTGATAAGGAAAGCCAATACTGTGGGGAAACAGAGGAGAGGAGAGAGGAGAGAGACCAGTGATTGCCCCCTAGAGTCTATTGATGCACCTGTGCATAATAAGTAACATAATAAAGAATTCCCATCAAAACCAGTCAGTCTAAGATTGAGATAACAGGTCTTTTTGCATGGGCTTCGTCTCAATCCACTGCCTCCTGCATCTGGGTTGGAAAGTGGCCAAGCTAAAGTGGTGTTTGTCAGACCATGAGACAAAAAGTCTGTGTCCCCGCAACCTAGAGTGTATGTGGCATCAATATGAGTCAGAAACCCTTATTCTAGTGTCAAAATTGACTACAAAGTGTAAATAGGATAATTTTGGTCATAAAGATCACCTCACCTCACAGACATATATCTATCCTACCCTGTAAAACGCCCTCTGCAAAAATGTCAAAAATAATTACATATTTCTTGAGTTATCTTAGATTCATTCTGGGGATTTTGAGGAAGTGAAATACGCTTCTGTCTCTACAGTGTCTCATGGGGGACAAACATCATTAACCATTAATGCGGAAACACACATCCAAGACTGACTTTTTTTTCTTCTAATGAGCATCAGAAAAACACACATGGCTCTTTAAAGGGATACTTTAGGATTTTGGCAATGAGGCCATTTAGCTACTTCCCCAGAGTGAGATGAACTTGTGGATACCATTATTATGTCTCTGTGTCCAGTATGAAGGAAGTTAGAGGTAGTTTTGTGAGCCAGAATTAGCACAATGACTGAAAGTCTATTGGTATATGCTAGAGAGAGAGAGAGAGAGAGAGAGAGAGACAGGTGGGTGGGTGGGGGTGGACTCCATGCCAGCCGAATGGAAGAGTGCACCCTAAGATTGCTTTGGAGGGTCTGAATGTGATGGACACTTAAGGTGGATATCCACATTATTTTCCTGGCAGCACAATCTTATTCATTCTCAACCGTGGGTAATGGAGGTAAAGTGCATGTTTCAAATGGCACCCTATTCCCTACTAGTGCATTGCTTTTGACCAGGGACCTGTGGGGGGCACCATATAGGGAATAGGGTGCCATTTGAGACTCAACCACAGATACCAGGTGCAGCTCTAGGTCTGCTTTCAATTCAGTGAGGCAGGCAGGTCTCAGTGCCAACCCAAATTTGCTAAACTTTTTATTGTTGGCCCTACCCACTGTGCTAGGCTGTGGCTCCACTGTTGTAAAAACCATCCGGAAAAAGCAGTGGGAGATTGAAAGGGAGATATGGAGCGGGGGTTGGAGATGGGGGAGAGAAAGAGACAGCACCTAGTGAGGATTTTGATTAAACATTCTGTTTTCTGTAACGCACTCATCCTAATCAAAGATGTGGAAGGCTTTCAACTTGTCGATGCGTGGCTAATGACTAGGTGATTAATCACCCTCTGTCGCTGCTCTGAATATGTGCATGTGTCTGTGTGTGCTCAAGTGTTCGTGCATTTCTCCACTCAATGGGAAAAGACTATCAACCAGACATGGAGATGAGGGATCACCAAAATACAGTTACCACTCTCTGCTTGTTAACAAAGTGTCATATTCTCTCATTGTCTGGTGAGAGAAAAGAGAGAGAGAGATAGCTCTACTCAAGAACTGATTATTGTCCATTAGTGTGTTTAGGGTACTGTGGTGTGGCCCAACAGGATTACAGTTGATTCAAAGAGACTGAAAAGAGGATTTTCAGAATCATCTGTGTGTGTGAAAAGGCTTTCGTGCGAGACTGATGCAGCACTTTGACTCATGTTAGTCATAGCTACACCCAGAACAGGGAGCAAAGGTTGCTAAGTGACCCTGTTGTTGCTAGTGACATGCGAGATATGTCAACAAGATAACGCAATCTACTGATTCAACTCTTAAGGCAACTATACAATCAGGTCTCCTTCGTGAAAAATTGTTCTACGACCTCAGTGAGACTTGGTTAAGAAAACAGACAAGACCATTTCCTGTGCTTGGGCTAGATCAGATATTCCCAAACTGAAGGTTTCTACACCAGGGCTACGCGCAATGCCGTCGGAGGTACGCCAAACAAAAATGTGATTCATATTAAAAAATATAGATGTACAGTTGAAGTCGGAAGTTTACATACACCTCAGCCAAATACATTTAAACTCAGTTTTTCACAATTCCTGACATTTAATCTTCGTATAGATTCCCTGTCTTAGGTCAGTTAGGATCACCACTTTATTTTAAGAATGTGAAATGTCAGAATAAGAGTAGAGAAAATTATTTATTTAAGCTTTTATTACTTTCATCACATTCCCAGTGGGTCAGAAGTTTACATACACTCAATTAGTATTTTGTAGCATTGCCTTTAAATTGTTTAACTTGGATCAAATGTTTTGGGTAGCCTTCCACAAGCTTCCCACAATAAGTTGGGTGAATTTTGGCCCATTCCTCCTGACAGATGGTGTAACTGAGTCAGGTTTGTAGGCCTCCTTGCTCGCACACGCTTTTTCAGTTCTGCCCACACATTTTCAATGGGATTGAAGTCAGGGCTTTGTGATGGCCACTCCAATACCTTGACTTGGGGTCATTGTCCATTTGGAAGACCCATTTGCAACCCAGCTTTAACTTCCTGACTGATGTCTTCAGATGTTGCTTCAATATATCCACATAATGTTCCTTCCTCATGAGGCAATCTATTTTGTGAAGTGCACCAGTCCCTCCTGCAGCAAAGCACCCCCACAACATGATGCTGCCACCCCTGTGCTTCACGGTTGGGATAGTGTTCTTCGGCTTGCAAGCATCCCCCTTTTTCCTCCAAACATAAACATAAACAGTTACATTTTTGTTTCATCAGACTAGAGAACATTTCTTCAAAAAGTATGATCTTTGTCCCCATGTGCAGTTGCAAACCGTAGTCTGGCTTTTTTGGAGCAGTGGCTTCTTCCTTGCTGAGCGTCCTTTCAGGTTATGTTGATATAGGACTCGTTTTACTGTGGATATAGATACTTTTGTACCTGTTTCCTCCACCATCTTCACAAGGTCCTTTGCTGTTGTTCTGGGATTGATTTGCACTTTTTGCACCAAAGTACGTTCATCTCTAGGAGACAGAACGTGTCTCCTTCCTAGGCGGTATGACGGCTGCGTGGTCCCATGGTGTTTATACTTACGTACTATTGTTTGTACAGATGAACGTGGTACCTTCAGCCATTTGGAAATTGTTCCCAAGGCTGAACCAGACTTGTGGAGGTCTACACTTTTTCTCCTGGGGCCTTGACTGAATTATTTTGATTTTCCTGTTATGTCAAGCAAAGAGGCACTGAGTTTGAAAGTATGCCTTGAAACACATCCACAGGTAAATCTCCAATTGACTCAAATTATGTCAATTAGTCTATCAGAAACTTCTAAAGCCATGACATCATTTTCTGGAATTTTCCAAGCTGTTTAAAGGCACAGTCAACTTAGTGTATGTTAACTTCTGACCCACTGGAATTGTTATACACTGAATTATAAGTGAAATAATCTGTCTGTAAACAATTATTGGAAAAATTACTTGTGTCATGCACAAAGTAGATGTCCTAACTGACTTGCCAAAACTATAGTTTGTTAACAAGAAATTGTGGAGTGATTGAAAAGCAAGTTTTAATGACTCCAACCTAAGTGTATGTAAATATCCGACTTCAGCTGTATGTATAGTATATATATATATATATATATATATATACATATATGATTATTTTTACGTTTTCAACAGTCCATTTTTTTCTGACTGGGCTATACATCTATTTCTAGGATTACAGGGACTCTCCGCAACTATATTCAATGTGCAGGACAAAATTGAGGCTATGATTTATCTGTCTGTATTAACAAGGACAACACACAGGTCTTTCCGTTATTGTATGAATTTGTTGTGTGCAAATGAACTCAAGCTTATGGACAATGTCAAGTCTGATATTGCGAAGCACCTGAGTGAGTTGGGTGCACAATTACCCAGGTACATTCCCAAAACGAATGACACAAACAACTGGATTCGTTATCCCTTTCATGCCCTGCCTCCAGTCCACTTACCGATATCTGAACATGAGAGCCTCATAGAAATTACAACAAGCGGTTCTGTGAAAATTGAATTTAATCAGAAGCCACTGCCAGATTTCTGGATTGGACTGCGCTCAGAGTTTCCTGCCTTGGCAAATCGCGCTGTTAAGACACTGGTGCCCACTCTCACGTACCTACGTGAGAGTGGGCCTTCACGGCCTTCACTAGCATGAACACTAAATGCAGGCACAGACCGTGTGTGGAAAATGATTTCAGACTGAGACTTTCCAATACAACCCAACATTGCAGAGTCATGCGCATCCTTTCAAGCACACCCTTCTCATTAACCTGTGGTGAGTTATTGACAATTTTCGATTAATAAACAAGGTTTTATATGTAATATGGTTAAATAAAGAGCAAAATTATTGATTATTATTATATTATTATTTGTGCCCTGGTCCCATAAGAGCTCTTTGTCATTTCCCACGAGGCGGGTTGTGACAAAAACTCACACTCATTCTTATGTTTAATAAATGTATCGTATAGTGTGTGTGTGTGGCAGGCTTACAATGATGGGGGGACATTTGAGAGAGCTCTGACCCTGTTGCTAGAGGGGGTACGCAGTTGGAAGTTGAAAGCTTGAATGGGTCCGTACCCATACGGGACTATAAAAGGTTTGGGAACCACTCAATCTGGCGTTTGCTTATTTTTCCTTCAGTGATGTCCATTTTGTTAATAAACCATACAATAATAAAGGTTGGTTTCCCGGATACAGGTCAAGTCCAGTGCTGGACTAAAATGCATGCTCAACATATAATCAAATCCAATTCTATTGTATTTGTCACAATTCCTGAATATGTCACACCCTGGCCTTAGTTATCTTTGTTTTCTTTATCATTTTGGTTAGGTCAGGGTGTGACATGGGGGATTTATGTGTTTTTTCTGGTCTAGGGTTTTTTGTATGTTTATGGGGCTGTTCCCTTTCTAGGTAGTTTGTAGGTCTATAGTTGCCTAGATTGGTTCTCAATTAGAGGCAGCTGTCTATCGTTGTCTCTGATTGGGAACCATATTTAGGCAGCCATATTCTGTGGGTACTTTGTGGGTGGTTGTCTTCTGTCTTTGTGTCATTGCACCAGATAGGACTGTTTCAGTTTTCACATTAGTTGTTTTGTATTTTGTAGTGTTCTCGTTTATCATCTATATTAAACATGTTGAACACTAACCATGCTGCATTTTGGTCCTCCTCTCCTTCAACGGAAGAAAACCGTTACAGAATACTACAGTGAAATGCTTACTTACAAGCCCCTAACTAACAATGCAGTTTAAAACATACAAATAAGAATAAGAAATAAAAGCAACAAGTAAATAGAGCAGCAGTAAAATAACAATAGTGAGACTATATAGAGGGGGTACCGGTACAGAGGCAATGTGTGGGGGCAGCAGTTAGTCGAGTTAATTGAGGTAATATGTACATTTAGGTAGAGTAACTATGCATTGATAATAACAGAGTGTAGCAGCAGTGTAAAAGAGGGGGGGGGGGCAATGCAAATAGTCTGGGTAACCATTTGATTAGATGTTTGGGAGTCTTATGGCTTTGGGGTAGAAGCTGTTTAGAAGCCTCTTGGACCTAGACTTGGCACTCCTGCACAACTTGCCGTGCGGTAGCAGAGAGAACAGTCTATGACTAGGGTGGCTGGAGTCTTTGACCATTTTTAGGGCCTTCCTCTGACACCGCCTGATATAGAGGTCCTCGATGGCAGAAGGCTTGGCCCCAGTGATGTACTGGGCCGTACTCACTACCCTCTGTAGTGTCTTGCGGTCAGAGGCCGAGCAGTTTCCATACCAGGTGGTGATGCAACCAGTCAGGATGCACTCGATGGTGCAGCTGTAGAACCTTTTGAGGATCATGCCAAATCTTTTCAGTCTACTGAGGTGGAATAGATTTTGTTGTGCCCTCTTCACGACTGTCTTTGTGTGCTTGGACCATGCTAGTTTGTTGGTGATGTGGACACCAAGGAACTTGAAGCTCTCAACCTGCTCCATTACAGCCCCATCCTTTTCCTGTAGTCCACAATCATCTCCTTTGTCTTGATCATGTTGAGGGTGAGGTTTTTGTCCTGGCACCACACGGCCAGGTCGTTGCCCTCCTCGCTATAGGCTGTCTCTACCACTGTTGTGACATCGGCAAACTTAATGATGGTGTTGGAGTCGTGCCTGGCCCTGCAGTCACGAGTGAACAGGGATTACAGGAGGGGACTGAGCATGCACCCCTGAGGGGCCCCTGTGTTGAGGATCAGCGTGGTGGATGTGATGTTACCTACCCATATTACCTGGGAGCGGCCTGTCAGGAAGTCCAGGATCCAATTGCAGAGGGTGGTGTTTAGTCCCAGGGTCCTTAGCTTATTCATGAGCTTTGAGGGCGCTATGGTGTTGAACGCTGAGCTGTAGTCAATGAATAGCATTCTCACGTAGGTGTTCCTTTTGTCCAGGTGGGAAAGGGCAGTGTGGAATGCAATAGAGATTGCATTATCTGTGGATCTGTTAGGGCGGTATGCAAATTGGAGTGGGTCCTAGGCTTTCTGGGATGATGGTGTAGATGTGACCCATTACCAGCCTTTCAAAGCACTTCATGGCTACATGAAGACTACGTGTCGGTAGTCATTTAGGCGGGTTACCTTAGTGTCCTTGGGCACAGGGACTATGGTAGTCTGCTTAAAACATGTTGGTATTACAGATTGGACAGGGAGAGGTTGAAAATGTCAGTGAAGACACTTGCCAGTTTGTCAGCGCATGCTCACGGTACACGTCCTGGTAATCCCTCTGGGTCTGCAGCCTTGTGAATGTTGACTTGTTTAAAGGTCTTACTCACATCGGCTACGGAGAGCGTGATCACACAGTCGTCCGGACCAGCTGGTGCTCTCATGCATGTTTCAGTGTTATTTGCCTTGAAGCGAGCATAGAAGTACTTTAGCACGTCTGGTAGACACGTGTCACTGGGCAGCTCTCAGCTGTGCTTCCCTTTGTAGTCTGTAATAGTTTGCAAGCCTTGGCACATCCGACGAGTGTTAGCGCCTGTGTAGTATGATTCAATCTTAGTCCTGTATTGACACTTTTCCTGTTTGATGTTTCGTCGGAGGGCATGGTGGGATTTCTTATAAGCTAGAGTCCCGCTCCTAGAAAGCAGCTGTAGCTCTAGCCTTTAGCTCAGTGCGAATGTTGCCTGTAATCCATGTCTTCTGGTTGGGGTATGTACGTACAGTTACTGTGGGGATGACGTCATTGATGCACTTATTGATGAAGCCAATGACTGAGGTGGTATACTCCTCAATGCCATCGGAAGAATCCCGGAACATTTTCCAGTCTGTGCTAGCAAAACAGTCCTGTAGCCTGCCATATGCTTCATTTGACCACTTTTTTTATTGACCAAGTCACTGGTGCTTCCTGCTTTAATTTTTGCTTGTAAGCAGTAATCAGGAGGATAGAATTATGGTCAGATTTGCCAAATGGAGGGCGAGGGAGAGCTTTGTACAAGTCTCTGTGTGTGGAGTACAGTTTTGTTTGCCTCTGGTTGCACATTTAACATGCTGATAGTAATGAGGTAAAACGGATTTAAGTTTCTCTGCATTAAAGTCCCCGGCCACTAGGAGCGCCACCTCTAGATGTGTGTTTTCCTGTTTGCTTATGGCGTAATACAGCTCATTGAGTGCGGTCTTAGTGCCAGCATCAGTCTGTAGTAGTATGTAGACAGCTACTAAAAATACAGATGAAAACTCTCTCAGCTTATCATGAGATTTAAATAAAGATACTCATGAGATACTCTAACTCAGGCGAGCAAAACATTGAGACTCCCTTAGATGTTTTGCACCAGCTGTTGTTTACAAATATACATAGTCCGCCCCCCTTGTCTTACCAGACACCGCTGTTCTATCCTGCCGATATGTCCGTCACGTCGGGCTCGTCGGACTCGTTAAAGGAAAAAAAAGCTTCTGCCAGTTCGTGATGAGTGAACACTGTTCTGATATCCACAAGTTATTTTCGGTCATAAGAGACGGTAGCAGCAACATTATGTACATTAAGTTATACATTAAGTTATAAACAACATTAAGTTATAAACTGCAAAGAAACACAAGGAAAAAACGCCACAATTGAACATCCTTCTTCTCTGCCGACATGATGCATAGTTGAATGAATCTCCATTGAAATACGTTTTTGTCCAGGACCAGGCTTAACTTGTTTCCGGGACACCAGACCAAACAGTATGTCTTGAAGTGCTTAACATATTATTTATTGTCACTTATGAATACTGAGTATATTGTGTCATACATACTGTAGCTAGTGTTGACCAATAAACACACAAAGCGCGTATATTTTCACCTGGTTTGGATTACGACCATAGTAAAAGCCACCTAAAGGTCTCAGTCTGAACCGTAAACGTTCTCATCACACATTGGCAGAGCCAGAGGCTACAAACACTCTAATAAGTGTCTATATAGTAGAGGATCCCTTGTCTCCGCCACATGGGAGAAGCACTGTAGGAGTCCCTGTTGTCCAACCAACAACCAACCTTATCATTACCGAGAACATCTCCACAGGATGTAGTTACACGCGCACACACACACGCACACGCACAAGCACACACACACATACACACCCACACACACACACACACGCACACACACACTATTATTACTGAGAACATCCCTGGGACATAGCAGGCATGCAGAAGGAGGGCGTTAGGAAAATCTATGACATCCCTGTCATGTACCTCCTCGGGGAGAATCATCAACTTTGAGCTCCAGTCTGACGGGCTGGCTGTAAAACCACCTTTGTCCTCACAACCCCCTTTGCTCTCTCATTGACACATTCTCTCAGTCATGTTTCTGTAAATCCATTACTGTCTCTACATAGACAGGAAATGATTGACGAAAAATGTCACAGCAAAATATGTACAGTATGTCAAAGTTTAATGTTAAAGAAAAGCAAACAGCAGAGGTATTTTGACTCATCTGGATGTGTTTGTTGGAATGGGTGAATTTTTACCAACGGAGTTACAACACTCTTTGACCAGAGGGCATTCTCATGAACTCTGACCTGAAGAGAGATAGTGACAGGACTAATAGATGACCTGCTAGGTCTATGTGGACTGAGTGGCTTGCATCCTGAATGGTACCCTTTTCCCTGCCAAGTGCACTACTTTTGACCAGGGCTCATAGTGTATGTAGGGAATTGGTTGCAATTTGGGACGCAGACAGTGATTCTGGAGAATGCAACCCTCCTCCCCATGTCTGTTTAATTATCCAATGTGTTTATTAGTTGGCTTTGTCAAGACATAAAGTCTCAACTTTTACACTGCATTTGTCCGACTGTGATCATATGTGTTATAAAAAAGAAACTCACAGGACCGGTTTATTGTTCTCGCCTCATAATAGTCATAAAGAAATGTTTTAAGATCAAGGTGAACAATCACAGTCTGATCCAGTATGTTGACTATTTGTCCTTGACAGAGCCCCTTACGACAGCACGTTGACAAAATAACTATCTTGCTACATTATATTCCTTCAAACACTCTCTCGGTATAACCTTGAGAAGGCTAGAAAAATAAGAGACTGACTTGACGATTGAGATTCTAAAGAAAAGACGGTTCATAGGTGTTGGGAGGGATAGAGAGAAAAAAGGTTTGATCCTTGAGTATCCATGGTTACATTGGCTTTATTACTGTTTGTCTTGGAGAACCAATGCAATAAAAGTCCAGGAGAGGAATGCTTGGTCTGGTCGCAGGGCGAGAGGAGTGTGATTACAGAAGTCGGGTTGGTCGGTTTCTTCACACGAAAGGCTGTTAGGTTGGGAGACAATGCAAGGCAAAGGCCTAGGGCCTGTACACTCTCTCTCTCTCTCTCTGTCAGACGGACGTAAGCGGCCCGGCCAACTCTCGCAACGGCCCCATCTGGTTTACATGTTTATTACTGGCACAAGGGCCTCATTACAGCTGATTGGATAGCCTCTGAACAGTCCAGCTCTGTTCTGTTCACATCATATTTCAGCCAGCATTTTCCAATTTAGATTTAGAGGCTTCGGCTAGGACTCTCAGGTATGTTATTAAAAAAACAAAATGGAAAATTAAGTGTCTCTCTCAGCAGCAGCATAGCAGTCTTGATCAGGCTCGGCGGTAAGTGA
>NC_056444.1:31757924-31787924 GCF_018296145.1 Oncorhynchus tshawytscha
ATACCTTTTAAAACTTTTTATGATATACAGTATGTTTTCCAATACCCTTTTCCATCTGTTTATCCAGAAATCAAATTATTTACTTATGTCTAATATTTAAGATGGAAAATGATAAAAGAAAAATGCATCCTTGTTTCCCAGTACAGTGGTGCAAAAAAGTATTTAGTCAGCCACCAATTGTGCAAGTTCTCCCACTTAAAAAGATGAGAGAGGCCTGTAATTTTCATCATAGGTAGACTTTAACTATGACAGACAAAATGAGAGAAAAAAATCCAGAAAATCACATTGTAGGATTTTTAATGAATTTATTTGCAAATTATGGTGGAAAATAAGTATTTGGTCACCTACAAACAAGCAAGATTTCTGGCTCTCATAGACCTGTAACTTCTTCATCAAGAGGCTCCTCTGTCCTCTACTCGTTACCTGTATTAATGGCACCTGTTTGAACTTGTTATCAGTATCAAAGACACCTGTCCACAACCTCAAACAGTCACACTCCGAACTCCACTATGGCCTAGACTAAAGAGCTGTCAAAGGAAACCAGAATCAAAATTGTAGACCTGCGCCAGGCTGGGGAGACTGAATCTGCAATAGGTAAGCAGCTTGGTTTGAAGAAATCAACTGTGGGAGCAATTATTAGGAAATGGAAGACATACAAGACCACTGATAATCTCCCTCGATCTGGGGCTCCACGCAAGATCTCACCTCGTGGGGTCAAAATGATCACAAGAACGGTGAGCAAAAATCCCAGAACCACACGGGGGGACCTAGTGAATGACCTGCAGAGAGCTGGGACCAAAGTAACAAAGCCTACCATCAGTAACACACTACGCCGCCAGGGACTCAAATCCTGCAGTGCCAGACGTGTCCCCCTGCTTAAGCCAGTACATGTCCAGGCCCGTCTGAAGTTTGCTAGAGAGCATTTGGATGATCCAGAAGAAGATTGGGAGAATGTCATATGATCAGACGAAACCAAAATATAACTTTTTGGTAAAAACTCAACTCGTCGTGTTTGGAGGACAAAGAATGCTGAGTTGCATCCAAAGAACACCATACCTACTGTGAAGCATGGGGGTGGAAACATCATGCTTTGGGGCTGTTTTTCTGCAAAGGGACCAGGACGACTGATCCGTGTAAAGGAAAGAATGAATGGGGCCATGTATTGTGAGATTTTGAGTGAAAACCTCCTTCCATCAGCAAGGGCATTGAAGATGAAATGTGGCTGGGTCTTTCAGCATGACAATGATCCCAAACTTACCGCCCGGGCAACGAAGGAGTGGCTTCGTAAGAAGCATTTCAAGGTCCTGGAGTGGCCTAGCCAGTCTCCAGATCTCAACCCCATAGAAAATCTTTGGAGGGAGTTGAAAGTCCGTGTTGCCCAGCAACAGCCCCAAAACATCACTGCTCTAGAGGAGATCTGCATGGAGGAATGGGCCAAAATACCAGCAACAGTGTGTGAAAACCTTGTGAAGACTTACAGAAAACGTTTGAGCTCTGTCATTGCCAACAAAGGGTATATAACAAAGTATTGAGATACACTTTTGTTATTGACCAAATACTTATTGTCCACCATAATTTGCAAGTAAATGATTTTCTGGATTTTCTTTCTTATTTTGTCTGTCATAGTTGAAGTGTACCTATGATGAAAATTACAGTTCTCTCTCATCTTTTTCAGTCGGAGAACTTGCACAATTGGTGGCTGACTAAATACTTTTTTGCCCCACTGTATATAGACTCTTAGCTTTCCTTTGACACCAAATGTGATATGCTCCTATAAACTTCACATGCTGGTGCTCATGGGTCCATTTTGATGGAAATGCCATACTCAGTAAAGATCACTCGTAAAGTGACTCTCAAATGACACCCTATTCCCTAAATAGTGCATTTCTTATGACAAAAGCACGATCAAAAGCAGTACAGTATGTAGGGAATAGATTGCCATTTGGGATGGAACCTTAGCTTCTCCTCACTATAACCATTCGATATTATAGGGCTGCTATCACATCTGATGGACTGCCCGTGCCATGGTCTGGGAGTGGTTTCATATGGATTTCAGCCCTCATATTTATTCTGAATAAATGGGTTGGTATCTGTGGTAATGATGATTAATGCGGTGATATGACCCCATCGACTACTGTAATTATTTTTACAGTGGGGTGCCCAACACCCTGAGCACTCTGCCAGGCCAAGGCACACACAGGGGGCCACTGCAACACTGTTACTGCGTGGCAACAGATGCCCATGCAACCATCACCGTGGCGATCCGTGTGCTCATCATGAAGTCTGTCCACACTCTCGCACATGCACACACACACCGCTTGGATCCAGAGAGAGAGAGAGAGAGAGAGATGCTCAATATGCTCTGCTCACAACTACTGTGATGGTCTGGGCCTGAACCACACAAAAACAACACTAGACACAATGGAACACAAAGCTTTTACTATCTTATCCTGGAATATAGAAGGTCTGAGGTCATCTGCCTTTGGCTTAAAGAGCAGGAACCCAGACTTCATTAAAGAAATTAGAAACAGACATTGTCATCCTACAAGGAACATGGTATAAAGGAGACGGACCCACTGGTTGCCCTCTAGGTTACAGAGAGCTGGTAGTGCCATCCACCAAACTACCAGCTGTGCAACAGGGTGTAGAGAAGACCTAACCCACTCCATTAAATTAGTAAAAACAGGAACATTTTACTTCAGAAAAATGTCATTGTGTGCTACATATATCCCTCCTAATCGAGTCCCCATACTTTAATGATGACATCCTCTCCATCCTAGAGGGAGAGATCAACAATTTCCAGACCCAGGGACATGTACTAGTCTGTGGTGACCTAAATGCCAGAACTGGACCTGACACCCTAGGCACACAGGGGGACAAACACCTACCTCGAGGTGACAAAATTCCCTCCCCCATATGCCCCAATAGACACAACTACAACAACATAACCAACTCAAATGGATCACAACTCCTGCAGCTCTGTCGAACATTGGGTATGTACATAGTCAATGGTAGGCTTTGAGGCAACTTCTTTGGTAAGTACACCTATAGGTCATCTCTTGGCAGTAGTACTGTAGACTACTTTATCACTGACCTCAACCCAGAGTCTCTTAAAGTGTTCATAGTCAGTCCACTGACACCCCTATCAGATCACAGAAAAATCAGTCTACTTCAACAGAGCTATGCTCAATCATGAGGCATCAAAGCCAAAGGAACTGAATAATATTAAGAAATACTATAGATGGAAGGAAAGTAGTGTGGAAATCTATGCAAAAAACAATTAAGCAACAACAAATTCAATCCCATCTAGACAATTTCCTGGACAAAATAGTTCACTGTAATTGAGAAGTTGTTAACTTCTTTGGGACAGGGGTCAGTATTTTCACGTCTGGATGAAAAGCATCTCCAAAGTAAACGGCCTGCTACTCATCCCCAGAAGCTAAGATACGCATATTATTAGTAGATTTGAATAGAAAACACTCTGAAGTTTCTAAAAACTGTTTGAATCATGTCTGTGAGTATAACAGAACTTATTTGGCAGGTGAAACCCAGAGGACAAACCGTTCAGATTTTTTCTTTCTTTTTGAGGTCAGTCTCTTTTCAATGGGTTTTCATTGGGAATCCAGATTTCTAATCGACTTTCCTGCAGTTCCTATCGCTTCCACTGGATGTCAAAAGTCTTTACAAATTGGTTGAGGTTTTTCCTTTAAGAAATGAAGAAGTAATATTGTTCAGAATGAGGCTCGAGTCTAGTGTACTCTTTGTTAGAGGCGCGTGACCTGAATGCACCCTCCACTTTGTTTTCCTCCGGTATTGAACACAGTATATCCCGTCTTCAATTTTATCGATTATTTACGTTAAAAAATACCTAAAGTTGTATTATAAAAGCAGTTGGAATGTTTGGACAATGCTTACAGGTAACTTTTGAGATATTTTGTAGTCACGTTGCGCAGGTTGGAACCGGTGTTTTTCTGGATCAAACACGCCAAATAAATTGACATTTTGGATAGATATCGACAGAATTAATCGAACAAAAGGACCATTTGTGATGTTTATGTGACGTATTGGAGTGCCAACAAAAGAAGCTTGTCAAAGGTAAGGCATGAATTATATTTTTATTTCTGCGTTTTGTGTCGCGCCTGCAAGGTTGAACTATGCTTTTCTCTCTTTGTTTACTGGGGTGCTATCGTCAGATAATAGCATCATTTGCTTTCGCCGTAAAGCATTTTTGAAATCTGACACGTTGGCTGGATTCACAACCAGTGTAGCTTTAATTCGTTATATTGAATGTGTGATATCATCAAAGTACATTTTTTAAAGAAATTTATTTGAATTTGGCGCTCTGCATTTTCAATGGATGTTGGCCAGGTGGGAAGCTACCGTCCCACATATCCCAGAGAGGTTAACTTAGCAGTAGTAAACTTTAACATTATACTTGATGTCTCAGCTTCCCTATCAAATCCCCAAAATTCAAGCAGACAACCTAAAAAAAATTAACAACAATGACAAATGTTTTTTTTACCAAGAATGCAAAAACTTTATAAAGAAATTGAGAACCCTGTCCAACCAAATACATAGAGACCCAGAAAACCTGAGCCTACGCCTTCACTATGGTGAATCACTAAAACAATACAGAAATACACTACGGAAAAGAAGGAACAGCAAGTTAAAAATCAGCTCAATGTAATTGAAGAATCCATAGACTCTAACCACTTCTGGGAAAATTGGAAAACTAAACAAACGACAACACAAAGAATTATCTAACCAAAATGGAGATGTATGGATAAACCACTTATCCAATCTTTTTGGCTCCATAACAAATAACAAACAGCAAAAAATATATGAATGATCAAATACAAATCTTAGAATCAACTATTAAAAGACTACCAGAACCCACTGGATTCTCCAATTACATTGAATGAACTACAGGACAAAATACAAACCCTCCGACCCAAAAAGGCCTGTGGGGTTGATGGCGTCCTAAATTAAATTTATGATTTATAGCCCGAAGCCTCCAGTGATGATCCATGGCCCGGAGCCTCCAGTGTTGATCCATGGCCCAGAGACTCTAGAGACGATCCAAGGTACGGAGTCTCCAGCGACAGTTCCCAGTCCGGAGCCTCCGGCGACGATCCACGGTCCGTTTCCTCCGGCGACGATCCACGGTCCGGTTCCTCCGGCGATGATCCACGGTCCGGTTCCTCCTGCAACGATCCACGGTCCGGAGACTCCGGCGACGACCCATGGTCCGGAGTCCCCTGCGATGATCCACGGTCCGGAGTCCCCAGCGATGATCTACAGTCCAGTTCCTCCGGCGATGATCCACGGTCCTGTTCCCCCGGCAAAGATCCACGGTCCGGAGTCTCCGGCGACGACACATGGTCAGGAGTCCCCTGCGATGATCCACGGTCCGGAGTCCCCAGCAACGATCTACGGTCCGGTTCCTCCGGCGACGATCCACGGTCCGGTTCCATGGAAGTGGAGGGATGTATTAGCAGAGCGGGGTCTACGTCCCGAGCTGGAGCCGCCACCAAGGCTAGATGCCCATCCGGACCATCCCCCATAGAGTCAGGTTTTGTGGCCAGAGCCCGCACCTTTGGGGGGGTGTACTGTCACACCCTGACCTTAGAGAGCCCTTTTATTCTCTATTTTGGTTAGGTCAGGGTGTGACTAGGGTGGGCAATCTATGTTTTCTATTTCTTTGTTGGCCGGGTATGGTTCCCAATCAGAGGCAGCTGTCTATCATTGTCTCTATTTGGGGATCATACTTAGTCAGCTTTTTCCCACCTGTAGTTTGTGGGATCTTGCTTTGGTACTGTGTCGTTCAGCCCTACTAAACTTTACGTTTCGTTTTGTATTTGCTGTTTTTTTGTTCATTGAATAAAGTAAGATGTACGCCTACCACGCTGCACCTTGGTCCGATCATTCCATCAACGAGCGTAACAGATCACCCCAATCCACAAGAGTGGAGACAAATTTGACCCCAACAACTACCGTGGGATATACGTCAACAGCAACCTTGGGAAAATCCTCTGCATTATCATTAACAGCAGACTTGTATATTTCCTCGGCGAAAAAAAGTACTGAGAAAATGTCAAATTGGCTTTTTACCAAATTACTGTACGACAGACCACGTATTCACCATGCACACTTTAAATGACAAATAAACAAACCAAAACAAAGGTAAAGTCTTCTCATGCTTTGTTGATTTCAAAAAAGCATTCGATTCAATTTGGCACGAGGCCCTGCTATACAAACTGATAGAAAGTCAATTTGAAGCGAAAACATACAACATTATCAAATCCATGTCCACAAACATCAAGTGTGTGGTTAAAATTGGCAAAAAACACACACATTTCAATTTCACGAGGGCAGGGGGTGAGACAGGGATGCAGCTTAAGCCCCACCCTCTTCAACATGTATATCATTGAATTGGCGAGTGGACTAGAACAGTCTGCAGCACCCAGCCTCACCCTACTAGAAAGTCAAATGTCTACTGTTTGCTGATGATCTGGTGCTTCTGTCCCCAACCAAGTAGGGCCTACAGCAGAACTTAGATCTTCTGCACAGATTCTGTCAGACCTGGGTCCTGATAGTAAATCTCAGTAAGACAAAAATAATAGTGTCCAAAAAAGGTCCAGTTGCCACGACCACAAATACAAATTCCATCTAGACACCATTGCCCTAGAGCACACAAAACCTATACATACCTCAGCCTAAATATCAACATCACAGGTAACTTCCACAAATCTGTGAATGATCTGAGAGACAAGGCAAGAAGGGCCTTCTATGCCATCAAAAGGAACATACCAATTAGGATCTGGCTAAAAATACTTGAATCAGTTATAGAACCCATCGTGAGGTCTGGGGTCTGCTCACCAACCAAGAATAGACAAAATGGGACAAACACCAAATTGAGACTGCATTCAGAATTCTGCAAAAATATCCTCCGTGTACAACGTAGAACACCAAATAATAGATAAATTGCAGAATAAGGCCGATATCAGATAATTACCAAAATCCAGAAAAGAGACGTTAAATTCTACAACCACCTAAAAGGAAGCGATTCCCAAACCTTCTATAACAAAGCCATCATCTACAGAGAAATTAACCTGGAGAAGAGCACCTTTAGCACGCAGGTCCTGGGGCTGGAAAAATAAGGAAAAATAATAGATAATTACTTGACACATTTTTTTAAACAGAGCAAACAAGAAGGTTATTTTGCCCTAAACAGAGACTACACAGTTGCAGAATACCTGACCACTGTGACTGACCCAAAATTAAGGAAATCTTTGACTATGTGCAGACTCAGTGAGCATAGCCTTGCTATTGAGAATAGCCACCAAATGTATGCCCATATTAGAGACACATATTTCCCTCAGATTACACAGACCCATAAGGAATTTGAAAACAAATCCAATTTTGATAAACTCCCATATCTTTTGTGTGAAATACCACTGTGTGCAATCACAACGGAAGATTTTTGACCTGTTGCCACAAGAAAAGGGCAACCAGTGAAGAACAAACACCATTGTAAATACAACCCATATTTATGTTGATTTATTTTCCCTTTTGTACTTTAACTATTTGCACATAATACGACATATCTAAATGTCCAATGTCAATTGAGCCATTAAATTGCAATTGAAATTCAGAGAGAGAGAGAGAGAGAGAGAGGGAGAGAGAGAGCGAGAGAGACAGAGAGACAGACAGGGAGACAGGGAGACAGACAGGGAGTGCTGACAGCTCACACACCTGCTGCTGTGGATAGTAGGAGATAAGCATAGAATAATCATGACCACAATTTACATTAACTTAATCTGTTCTCCTCCCCGTGTTTGGGTGTTAATGTGCGTGTGTGTGTGTGTGTGTGTGTGTGCGTGCGTGCGTGCGTGTGTGTCCTTGTGTATGTGCGTGTGTGTGTCCTTGTGTATGTGCGTGTTTGTGTGGGTGTGTGTGTCTACGACTTACAGATCTGATGTATGGCTAGAAGGTAGCTGTAGCTGTGGTCCTGTCATGGGTACTTGGCCTTTCTGTGACACGCTCCAGCAAGATTTGGCTTGGCGTGGTGCATGTCTCACGGCTAATTTCTCTGTGAGAATATTTAGGCCCATTAAAAGGTGCAACACCCCCTCTCTCTGCCTCTCCTAACCCCACCGCCCTGTGACCAGATGGTATGGCCAGCCATTATGATGCTGTTTAGCTAATTACCAAGGCTTTCTACATCCAGAAAAGGGCATCGCCCCACTCCTCCACCCCAGACACCCTCCCCCTATCTGGGCACCTGAGGTTGCCGGTGCTGGGTGCTGAGCCAGGAAATACAGGAAGTATCAACAGGGCATCATGGGTTACTGTGCTCTGTCAGCACGGGGATTGGCTGGTTGGGGACCTGTGTGACATTAGACCAGTAAATAAAGCTGCAGTAACCATCTGTATGGCCTGTCCCTTACATCCACATCATACAGACTCACACAGGGTAGATAGATCATTAGACAGGATAGACAGGGTAGATAGATCATTAGACAGGATAGACAGGGTAGATAGATCATTAGACAGGATAGACAAGGTAGATAGATCATTAGACAGGATCATCAGGGAGATAGATCATTAGACAGGATAGACAGGGTAGATAGATCATTAGACAGGATAGACAGGGTAGATAGATCATTAGACAGGATAGACAGGGTAGATAGAAAATTAGACAGGATAGACAGGGTAGATAGATCATTAGACAGGATCATCAGGGAGATAGATCATTAGACAGGATAGACAGGGTAGATAGATCATTAGACAGGATAGACAGGGTAGATAGATCATTAGACAGGATCATCAGGGAGATAGATCATTAGACAGGATAGACAGGGTAGATAGATCATTAGACAGGATAGACAGGGTAGATAGATCATTAGACAGGATAATCCAGGGTAGATAGATCATTAGACAGGATAATCCAGGTAGATAGATAATTAAACAGGATCATCAGGGAGATAGATAATTAGACAGGATAATCAGGGAAGATAGAAAATTAGACAGGATAACCAGGATAGCTAATTAGACAGGATCGTCAGGGAGATAGATAATTAGACAGGACAATCAGGGTAGCTAGACAATGCCCAGGTCAGTGGAAGACAAGCAGTGCATGCACGTGAACACACACACGCACACACACACACACACACACACACACACACACACGACCATGTGCTTAGTAATGTGGAACTCCACACAGAGCTGTCAAAATGCTGGTACTAGACACAGTGACGCCAAAGATGCTGACATTTTACACCATAGTCCACAATCAAGTCCCTGTTCATTAACTGTATTGAGCTCTGGCTGGTGGTGTAAAATCCTGTGCACAAAGGGAATGGACACAGACACTCCTGCACACTCTGCACACACACACGCACACACACACACTTGCGCCCAGCTATATTCACTGAGGACACTCCCCAACCCATCCCTCACCCCTCTGAGAGACCCCCCTCATTTAAAACCAGGCCAAGAGGGTAGCACTGATCTGGTAACAAACCCCAAACCCAGGAAGTTCTGCATGTCCTAATGAATGTGACCTTTAGCTGATATTTACATGCTATCCATGGTGTTGAATTAGCATGCGGAACACTAAACTTAGATTAAATAAAGCATCACATCTGTAGTTGACCTATGCAGCTGCCAAGACAACCACTTACCCAGGATGCAATGTTCATTACAATGTTACACACTCCTGTTATTTGCATGCTGGTTGGTGGTGTAGCAGAGCAGAGCAACTGTAGGCTATCTTCCTGTGAGAAACTTGGTTTGTGATCGAAATTCCTCGGCGGCAAGAGGTGAAATATCTATCAGGGACAATTTTCACTTTCCCATCTCGTAAGGTCAAAGGTAGGTCAACATGTTGGCCTTCTGTCATAACAACTTTGTCTATTGTACGGCAGTCTGTTTTCGCCGCTGCTGTCTGAGATGGGAAAACACATAAACGTGTGTGTGTGCGTGTGTGTATTCTCTGGAGAGCGTGGTCGGCGCCTGATGATGAGATTGTCAGCGCCACAACGTCGATGCGATGGTGTCGTCTCCTGTAAGGACTGCCATTACCATACTAATGGAGATGACTGAGTGACAGACAGGCAGGCAGGTGCAGGCCACAGAAACACTAACGTCTGCAGGTTACCATACAGACTGTGGCGGACAACTGTCACTTTAAGATGACTGTTCCACCCGCATGTCGAGCCGTTACTGATGGGTAACACTGGCTCAAAAGCACTGAGTGACGTGAATCAGGATGACTCAGAATGACAATAGCCTATGTTTATTCATGTAGACATGTATAGTAGCTGGCAATATGGAGCTAGACTCAGGCTCATAAACAGTAGATTATCCAGGTGCCACAGTTGATATGAGCTCCAACGAGCTCCGTTTCATTCACCAACGTGGACTGTGTGAGAGAATGTCGCTGGTACCATAGACATGTCAGTCCACTAATTGCTGGTATCTAGGCTGTTTGATGTGCTCACACCTGCAGCACTACGAGCCATGGTTAGACCTACAGTAATAGATTTTCTCTCCCAGCTCAGCTCAAAAAGGTAGAAAGGTTACAGTAGGTTATGGGGCTCGTTGACATCATTGGCGTTTTAAATGGGAAAGTTAAACGCCAGTGGGTGTACTCTGGAACTCTGGTGTGCTGTGCTGTGTTGCTGAAACGTATGTCATTAAGCCAGCAGTTCTGTCTGGCGTTAAAATGTAGCAAACAACTGACACACATAAGACGTTTGTGAACCGTGAACAGTGAACAGTATCAAAAGAGATCCAGCTATTACACGACGCTGACACAATGCGTAGGCATTCATCCAGTCATCAATTAGTCAATACCAGATGAGGCAACGATTAGGGAAAGTCACAAATATGGGGTCTCTAATTTCCTACCAACGTCATGTCTCCTCCACTCCTCCTTTCTCTCCTCTTCTCTCTCTCATCGTTTGCTCTCCTCCTGTGTACACTCCCCCTTGTTAGCACTCTTTGTCTCCAGCACCCCAGCACATGTCTCCCAGGTGTCTGTGGTGCGTGTGTGTGTTTGTGTGTGAATGTGTTTGTGTGTGTGTGTGCGCGTGTGTGTGTGCACGTGCGTGCGCGCATGCTGTGTGTGCGTGTGTGTGTGCGTGCGTGCGTGCTTGCGTGCGTGCGCGTGTGTGTGTGTGTGTGTGCATTTGTACGGCCGTATCTGTGTGAAGCTGAGCTGAGAGCCCATCTGTAGCAGCCTCCTGAGCCTCTGGAGAGAGCCCACAAAGGCTTCTAATTATCCCTGACCTTCTGGCTCCTCTCTCTGCCTCTTACTCCCGGGCCCCTGTGGCTCACTCCTCAGGTCCCCTTCCTTTGCCTGGCTGTTTGTCCCCCAGCCTGTACAAAATAGCCCCACGCTTAGCTCCATCCCTTAATTGGTGTCATTTCACAGAGACAAAGCCTCTATGTTTGGCACACGACGTTTCGTTGAAGGTCAGTCAAGGAGAAGGGCTGGTCTGACTGGCTGAGTGCACCTGCATGGCCGACGGGGTGGGGTTTGGACCTGGAGGGTTGCGTCCCATTCCCTATATAGTGCACTACCTTTGACCAGGACCCATAGGTATCACCCATAGGGCCCTGGTCAAAAGTAGTGCACTACATAGGCAATAGGGGTGACATTTAGGATGCAGACAAGGTGTTTCCTATCATGTTATTTTTGTGGCGGATCGTTGTTTTATCACACTGTTGTTTTACAGGAGAACGGTGAAGATAAGCCTGTCATTAAGATCCAGCAGAGAGATAAGTACTGTTGATTTAAACACTTCTCTTTAAGTATTTTGAAGGAGATGATTAAAATGGGTTTTGAAAAGCATGAGGAGGGCTCCACGGCGTTACTGTAGTCTATCAAACAACAATTCCATCAAAGTCTGCATTGAGAAAGATTTTTCAATTTAAAAATGGAATATCTGATTTATTTTTCTTTTATGTCACCTTTACTTAACCAGGTAGGCTAGTTGAGAACAAGTACTCATTTACAACTACGACCTGGCCAAGATAAAGCAAAGCAGTTCGACACATACAGCAACAAAGAGTTACACATGGAATAAACAAACATACAGTCAATAATACAGTACAACAAGTATATATACAGTGTGTGCAAATGAGGTAAGATAAGGGAGGTAAGGCAATAAATAGGCCATGGTGGCAAAGTAATTACAATATAGCAATTAAACACTGGAATGGTAGATGTGCAGAATATGAATGTGCAAGTAGAGATACTGGGGTGCAAAGGAGCAAGATAAATAAATAAATACAGTATGGGGATGAGGTAGTTGTATGGCTATTTACAGATGGGCTATGTACAGGTGCAGTGATCTTTGAGCTGCTCTGACAGCTGGTGTTTAAAGCTAGTGAGGGAGATATGAGTCTCTAGCTTTCGTGATTTTTGCAGTTCATTCCAGTCATTGGCAGCAGAGAACTGGAAGGAAAGGCAGCCAAAGGAAGAATTGGCTTTGGGGGTGACCAGTGAGATATACTTGCTGGAGCGCGTGCTACGGGTGAGTGCTGCTATGGTGACCAGTGAGCTTAGATAAGGCGGGGCTTTCCCTAGTAGAGACTTGTAGATGACCTGGAGCCAGTGGGTTTGGCGACAAATATGAAGAGAGGGCCAGCCAACGAGAGCATACAGGTCGCAGTGGTGGGTAGTATATAGGGCTTTGGTGACAAAACGGATGGCACTGTGATAGACTGCATCCAATTTGTTGAGTAGAGTGTTGGAGGCTATTTTGTAAATGACATCGCCAAAGTCGAGGATCGGTAGGATGGCCAGTTTTCAGAGGGTATGTTTGGCTGCATGAGTGAAGGATACTTTGTTGCAAAATAGGAAGCCGATTCGAGATTTCATTTTGTATTGCAGATGCTTAATGTGAGTCTGGAAGGAGAGGTTACAGTCTATATTCTAAGTCAGAACCGTCCATGCTGATGCTGGACGGGCGGGCAGGTGCGGGCAGTGATCGGTTGAAGAGCATGCATTTAGTTTTACTTGCATTTAAGAGCAGATGGAGGTCACGGAAGGACAGTTGTATGGCATTGAAGCTCGTCTGGAGGTGAGTTAACACAGTGTCCAAAGAAGGGCCAAAAGTATACATAATGGTGTCGTCTGCATAGAGGTGGATCAAATAATCACCAGCAGCAAGAATGACATCATTGATGTATACAGAGAAGAGAGTTGGCCCAAGAATTGAACCCTGTGGCACCCCCATAGAGACTGCCAGAGGTCCCTGACCTCAGCTAATAACTCCACCACTGTATGTTGAGGGTGCTAGCAGCATCCTCCATGACGTCAGCTAATAACTCCACCACTGTGTGTTGTGTTGAGGGTGCTAGCAGCATCCTCCATGACGTCAGCTAATAACTCCACCACTGTGTGTTGTGTTGAGGGGGCTAGCAGCATCCTCCATGACGTCAGCTAATAACTCCACCACTGTGTGTTGTGTTGAGGGGGCTAGCAGCATCCTCCATGACGTAACTCCACCAGCATCCTAATAACTCCACCACTGTGTTGTTGAGGGGGCTAGCAGCATCCTCCATGACGTCAGCTAATAACTCCACCACTGTGTGTTGTGTTGAGGGGGCTAGCAGCATCCTCCATGACGTCAGCTAATAACTCCACCACTGTGTGTTGTGTTGAGGGGGCTAGCAGCATCCTCCATGACGTCAGCTAATAACTCCACCACTGTGTGTTGTGTTGAGGGGGCTAGCAGCATCCTCCATGACGTCAGCTAATAACTCCACCACTGTGTGTTGTGTTGAGGGGGCTAGCAGCATCCTCCATGACGTCAGCTAATAACTCCACCACTGTGTGTTGTGTTGAGGGGGCTAGCAGCATCCTCCATGACGTCAGCTAATAACTCCACCACTGTGTGTTGTGTTGAGGGGGCTAGCAGCATCCTCCATGACGTCAGCTAATAACTCCACCACTGTGTGTTGTGTTGAGGGGGCTAGCAGCATCCTCCATGACGTCAGCTAATAACTCCACCACTGTGTGTTGTGTTGAGGGGGCTAGCAGCATCCTCCATGACGTCAGCTAATAACTCCACCACTGTGTGTTGTGTTGACTGTGTGTTGTGTTGGGGCTAGCAGCATCCTCCATGACGTCAGCTAATAACTCCACCACTGTGTGTTGTGTTGAGGGGGCTAGCAGCATCCTCCATGACGTCAGCTAATAACTCCACCACTGTGTGTTGTGTTGAGGGGGCTAGCAGCATCCTCCATGATGTCAGCTAATAACTCCACCACTGTGTGTTGTGTTGAGGGGGCTAGCAGCATCCTCCATGACAGCTAAGGTTCAAATGGTTACGGAGCCAGAAATGTGTCAATGTTGTCTATAGATCAGCATGGAGAGCAAGCGAAAGAGACATACACAAACTCACACATAAATGCAAACGCACACATACCAATCCCATTGTTGTCTTTGTGTAACATCACCGACTACAGTGAGCGAGCCAAAGTGTTAGGATACACCCCTTCTAGTATGTCCTGGTGCCAAACACTGTTCATCCCAGTATATTTCACTATGATGAATGGTGTTTTCAAGTGGATACTAATATTCTCTTGCCAGATTTCAACACACTATCTGCAGCTGGTTTAAAGATCTGTTCTTACACCTTTGATTTACAGAAACAGACATCTCTTCAGATGGCGTAAGAACTAAATGTGCTTACGGTGGAGATTTGAAAAGTCATATTAGCCAACAATCCACATAGCAATTAGCCTGCTTCTCACATACAGTATAGAGAAACAGATGGCATGAACAGTACTACAGATTGTTAATAATCTGACTAAACCAGAAAATGTATAGTAATGATTATAAAATACTCTCGCACTATCCCTATCCCTTCGTGTCAGGGAGATGATTTATGGTCTTTATGGGAACCACTAGATGAACCAAATTTTTCTCTACACCCCTACCGCTGCCATTCTCTCTGCTGGTGTTTATGTTTGGTTTCGTTGTCACGGTTGAATGGGAACTGAAAAGGAGTGGTGATTAAGATTCAGGATTATTGAATTTCAACAGTTCTCAAATTTAGATTTATCGCATCGTAAGAGGTGGCCTGGCCGTCTCGCTGCTTTGTTTCTTTACTGAGGACGTTGAACCAACAAATAGTGATTAGCAGGTAGAATAACTGCTAATTAGCCTTGAAAAACACCCATGGAAGTCGGGGGAGAGGCTTGCAGGTTGTCCATATATTCAATGCATTAGACCACTTGTTGGGCCTACTACAGTGATTTATGGAGACGTTTTCTAGCAGAAAATAACATCCCCTGCCACAGATGCTCTGTATTTTGCTCATGCCACTTATAACAAATGATGAATTCGATATGAGTGGGCAGCTTTTATCAACGATAATCATTATATCTGTAAAAATGTCTAACCTGAAACCTCCTCCTAATGGCATCACCATGGAGACCGTGATGACAGAGTTCCAGGTGTGAGGAGGGGGAAATAGTCATGGGAGCGAAGGTTGTGACGTGGTTTGGAAACACATCATTGAATATCAGCGCTCTAAGCAGTGGTAAATAACATTGGTGTGCTGATACTTCCCACTGAAACTATTTCCTACCGATGGTCGGGGTTACCTAGGAAACCATACAAGGAGGAATCTGGATAGTGAAACAGGGGCAATAAGACAGGTGGTCCATAGATAATTCCATACTATGTGTGCAAATATTCATGTGCAAGCATAGTACATACACATAGGCCTGCAACTGCAACATGCTACACACACACACACACACACACACACACACACACATACAAGCACATACACACGTACACACTTACACACATGCAGGCATGCCCTGAATCTATATTTGTTTTCTTTTCATGTCAGAGACAATACTGAGGCTCTTGCTTTTGTTAGAAACACATCACAGGAGCTGTAGGAAGTATACATATGGAAGCTGACAACATAAGAAATGCAACTCGGCACAATATAGTCAATATGCATGTAGACACCAGAGCAGTCAAGTAGGACAGCTACTCTATACACTGACTAGATCGTCTTGTTCTTGTTGTTTTTGTGTTTCGTGACTTTAGTGTTTTCTGTCGGACTATTGTTCAGTTGCTGTGTTGTCAGAAGAGAAAAGTGACGACCGTGTCTCTTTACTTGATGACTTGGAAGCTTGTCGCCTCCCCCTGTCCTCAATCACTCCACCCTCGTTAATTAGCAAGTTCTCTTCTCTTCCAATTAAGGAAGCATTAAGGAGAAGAACAACACAACTCACAACCCATTGCCTGTATAGCTACAGTAAATATAATGTATTCACAACAGAGAGATCTCTGCGTCCCAAATGGAAAGGAAAGGCACCCTATTTCATATGTAGTGCCCTACTTTTGTCCAGGGCCTGTAGGGCTCTGGTCAAATAGAGTGCACCAAATATGTAATATAGTGCCATTTGGGACGCAGAGTGTCTGCTGTTTCTACTTAATTTAATTACTGGTTGATCAAATTATTGCTTGACTTGATAGGACACAGAAAAACAACTTTGTTGTGTAACAAATAAATACACATATGAATTAATTAAAAGTACGTTTGAACAGGCACTTCAAAATAATTCACAAAGTGTAGAAGAATTCAAAAATGTGGGTTGTGAAATATTGTGAATGCAACTATGCTGCATAGTACAACCCATTATCTCTGGCTTAGATTCTACTTTTTAACTGCTCTTAGCATTCTGGAGTACTTTTGTCTTGAAATCAAACCATTTATAGCAAATACACTTAACTCAAAAAGGCCACCTAAATCTGCCCTATTACAGTATCAGATACCATGCCAAACTCTTATCAAAATAAAATAAATAACTGCAAGATTGATTTGACTTTTCTATGTTGAACACTATTTGAATTCCATTTGAAATGTAGAAATGGTCTATCTGATTTAGTCAGACTTCATCAAAGGTACTTCCACCCCGGTCTCGTCTACCCTGGTCTCGTCTACCCTGGTCTCGTCTACCCTGGTTTCATCTACCCTGGTCTCGTCTACCCTGGTCTCTTCCACCCTGGTCTTGTCTACCCTGGTCTCGTCTACCCTGGTCTCTTCCACCCTGGTCTCGTCTACCCTGGTCTCTTCCACCATGGTCTCGTCTACCCTGGTCTCGTCTACCCTGGTCTCTTCCACCCTGGTCTCGTCTACCCTGGTCTCTTCCACCCTGGTCTCGTCTACCCTAGTCTCTTCCACCCTGGTCTCGTCTACCCTGGTCTCTTCCACCCTGGTCTCGTCTACCCTGGTCTCTTCCACCCTGGTCTCGTCTACCCTGGTCTCGTCTACCCTGGTCTCTTCCACCCTGGTCTCTTCCACCCTGGTCTCTTCCACCCTGGTCTCTTCCACCCTGGTCTCTTCCACCCTGGTCTCTTCCACCCTGGTCTCTTCCACCCTGGTCTCTTCCACCCTGGTCTCGTCTACCCTGGTCTCTTCCACCCTGGTCTCGTCTACTCTGGTCTCTTCCACCCTGGTCTCTTCCACCCTGGTCTCTTCCACCCTGGTCTCTTTCAACCTTCACTACAAAGGGACTTATGTAGGATCACATTTCTAATGTGTAAAGTGTTGTGGAGGTGGGTGGAGAGTTGTTTCATTAACAAACATAATTTGAAAGCCCACACATTAGCCAACCAGGCTCCTACTACAATTGTACTGCCTGCCATAACACTGAATGATCAGAGAGGCAGGGCCTTCTCTATTCCTCTCTCTCTCTCTCTCTCTCTCTCTCTCTCTCTCTCTCTCTTTCTCTCTCACTTTCTCTTCTCCCCCTATCTCTCCCATCCTCTGCCCCCCCCTCTCTCTCACTTTCTCTCTCTCCCTCTTATCCTCTGCTCTCTTTTCCCCCCCCTCCCCTCCCTCTCTCTCTCTCTCTCTCTCTCGCTGTCTCACACACTCTCTGAGGGGGACAGCATCCATCAATATTTTCTCATTTCAGGCTAGCAGAAGAGCGACTTATCTTACTGTGCCTGTAATAGGAGGGTGATGGTTATTTTATTACAGAGTGTTTGACAACCTAAACTCCAGAACTATGGCTCTCTCGCCAGCCCTCCACACCATGCTGATTTACAGATGAAGTTACAGCATTCCTCTCATTCCTTTCATCTGTACGACAGAAGACAATTACTCACCAGCTGAATCAACGGGAGGGTCAGCGTCTGCGTGAAGGCCGTATCCAAAGATGAAAAGAGAGAAAGAGAGAGAGGAGGCAAAACAGAACCATGAATTAATATCTCAGATCATCTCAGTGTGGGTGTGTCTGAGCCTGTACATTTGTGTGTCTGGATTGCCAAGTTAATTTATAATGTATGAAGGCGAGCGCTGGTAAAGCACCACCTTTCTAACCATCCCTCAAAAGAAACCACCATCCTGGCACTTGTCCCCAGTGTATCCTGGATCCAGAGAGGAACAGGGACCCTGTGACACCGATGTGGAACAACAGGCAACACGGCTGCTTAAATATTGATCACCTGGCTGTCTCTCTTTGTGTTAAATATTCTACAGTTCTCAGGACTCATGCAGACACTCCCAGGATTCAGCCGCGGTGGAAAGGCCACACAAGAAAGAAAGTGTGTGTGAGAGAGAGAGAGAGAGAGAGAGAGAGAGAGAGAACAACATTGTAAATACCACCAATATTTCTCTGTTTATGAATCTTCCCCTACTATTTGTACTACAACTATTTGCATATGACTAAAACACTGTACATAGCTGATAATAAAACACTTGAAATGTCTTTATAGTTTTCAAACATTTATGAGTGCAATATTTACTATTCAATTATAATCGTTTTTTGTTTATGTTGTTTTGTGTCTTTTCACTTTTGTTTATTGTTTATTTCCCTTGCTTTCCCATGCCAATAAAGCCCCATTGACAGAGAGACTAAGAGAGAGAGAGACAGAGAGAGAGAGACAGAGAGAGAGAGACAGAGAGAGAGACAGAGAGAGAGACAGAGACAGAGAGAGAGAGAGACAGAGAGAGTGAGACAGAGAGAGAGAGACAGAGAGAGAGAGAGATATATATAAAGAGAGAGAGAGACAGAGAGAGAGAGAGAGAGAGAGAGACGGAGACAGAGAGACAGAGAGAGAGATATAAAGAGAGAGAGACAGAGAGAGAAAGGGAGCGCAAGAGAGACTGAGAGAGTCAGAGAGAGACAGGGATCCCAAGCAGATTGACTCTCTCTCTCTCAGTCTGTCTGCTTCCTGTGTATATAGCTACTGTATTTACCAGCAGCAGAGTATCCCAGGGAGTGAGAGGGAGCATCACCCCCATATAATATAGGCTATCTGCTAGCAGAGTCTGGTCTCACTTGCATCCCTAAGGATAGTGGCCTGATAGCAAAGTTGATCATTGATCAGTTTAGGTTAACCAGGCCTTTGGCTTTGATCAAATGCTGCCGGTAGTATGCAACTTTTCCATACAGGGGTATATCCTATTCTTCAAAGCAATGAATGACACCTCATTTCAAAACGTAGATGAGCACTTAGTGCAGCAAATGGTGCAGTAGTATGTTAATATGTTTATGCACTCGCTACTACCAAGTCGCTCTGGATGAGAGTGACTGCTAAATGACAACAATATATATATATATATATAGTAAATCATGGCCTGTGTCTTTAGCAGAACTTCTGGAGACGAGGTCACAGTAACGCAACCCTCACTACTTCCCTAATCAGGCTGCCATTTTGCTAGCCAACTTTCTAACTAACCCCTGCCCAGTCCCTGACATTCTATTTGGAGTGCTGCCATAGACTTCCTACGACCTACACCACAGCATCAGGTGCATGGCGGTGATGTTGATGGTGGCGACTCATCTCTTGCCCAACAGTGGTCCCCAAGACGTTTGGGCGGTTGGCATGAGAGCCAAATGGCAGGATTTTGACATGGGCTTCAGTGTGTGGGTGTGGGTGGGTGTGTGTGTGTGTGCACGTAAGTGTGTGTTGCTGGCCGACCATCCCATCTCTTCCAGGGTTTTGACATGGGCTACAGTCGCCCAGAGTAGCACAGACTGACACTGGGTCCGTCGCCCCGACTGGCATGGAAATAGACCCAGCCATCTGGTGGTGGTGGTGGTGGTGGCCCTGGAGCAGCTGCCAGTCACTGGGTCTCAGCCGTCTCAGATGCATGCCCGTCTCAGTCCTGACGTCCATGCCTGCCTGCAAGACATGGTTCTCCACTGGGACCTTCAGACCATCGGAGAGACCAACACACACACAGGTATATGTACAGGCACAAACACACCCACGAGCATGCATTTATACACACACACACACACACACACACACACACACACACACACACACACACACACACACACACACACACACACACACACACACACACACACACACACACACACACACACACACACACACACACACACACACACACACACACACACACACTAGTAATCTCCTACCCATGACCAGACCATTGAGAGGCTACACATTCAGTTCAGTCACTTCACATGTAGCTGGCTGCCTGGTCACTTTGCTGTTCACAAAGACAAATGTTGGTTTGCAGGCATGAATAGATGTGTATACACGGCCTCGTCAATCCTTTCCCTGTCAATCAATGTTCCTCTGAAAGCCCGTCGGTCGAGGCGAGGCGAGGCACTGAGTTAGATGGAGGCGATGATTTGACTGATGGCATTTCAGTGTACATTAACAGCTTTAGTTGCCTTTCGATAAACCACATCAATACGGCTGCTGCCTTGCCTTCTTCATACGGACAGGCAGAGAGCTTTACCAGGCTATTCGTTTGTCTTTCATCACATTATGTCAAAACTTCAGCCGCAGCGAGAGGCTGTTATTTGTTAGTTGGCGTCAGACAGAGGCATAATCTGTCCCCATCTAAACCTCTTCTGATGATACCAAACACACATAGCCTATAAACACCTAGCACGACTAGTTCTGCAGATTGTAGAGTGTTATATTGTAAAGCGTATTTTAAACTGACAGCAATACTTGCCGTATCTTGGATTCGGATACACGCCAGTGACACTGACATTATTTTTCACTGTGAAGTTACACCAAAATGATTCATTATTGTCAACGCATCACTTACTTGGTGGTGCTAGTTTGAGAGGGACGGGTATATGGGATAGCCTTGAAGCTCCAGTCATCACTACAGCACTACAGCAGCCTAACTATCTAAATACAAACATCAAATGAGATCGTGAGCGGGTCCTAAATGGCAACCTATTCCCTACATAGTGCACCACATTTGAGCACAGCCCAGTGGGCCCTTGTCAAGAGTAGTGCACTATATAGTAAATAGGCTGCCATTTGGGATGGACACTAAACCCCATCCTCAGTAGTTTATTTCGGGGGGTGTGGCACCGCTGACAAGGAAGACTAATGTTGTTTTGGGGATGTAAATGCTGGAGTTGTTTAAGAGGTGAGTGGGAAGACATCATGATGAATGGTGTGGTGGTGGAGTACAGCATCCCTCACTCACACACACACACACACACACACACACACACACACACACACACACACACACACACACACACACACACTAGTTTCAAAGCAATGCTAAGACAGCAGCATATTCTGAAACCACATCAGCAGGCGTTCCATTCCCCTCCAACACACTAAATAGAACCAGAGGACTATTTATACTGATCATATTCACAGTGTCTCAGAGTAAAAGTGCGGACCAAGGACAGTTTTGCCTTTAAGATGATAATTACACGGACAGGGTGGGACCTGATCCTAGATCAGCACTCCTACTCTGAGAACGATCACGATCTGGATCCTATTACATCAGTGGTTGGTTAATGCCATCCTTTCCCAGCTATGACTAACTAGTCTAAGGGTGACTCACTCGCTGAGACTATTGGGTCGCGTTACTGTAGAAGATTGACACCTCTACCCTTTGCATCTCAGAAACTCCAAAAGAAGCTGAAAGGCTTTTCGAGATGTATTGATACCAACTTACCCAGCCTATCAGCCATTTCAGCCAGATGGCAACATTTGGGCGCTTCCGATAAACATTACAAGGTTCGGTCCACATGCTTGTGGTTGGTAACCAATATAGAGTGGGTTGAATTCTGGTGAGCGCATCATCACGAGTAAGGGTGTTGACAAACAAAGAATCACCTCTCTGTGTACCTCAAACAGCTGGTAGGGAGGATGGAGCGTCCAACCCTTTTATCAGAGCTGCAGCAACTCCCTAACACACACACATGCACACAAACACCCAGGCCACCACCGAGTACAACAATTAGAGACCCGGCGGCAAGAGACAGATACAAACCGCTCCACTCCCTCCACTCTTTATCATCTTCATTTTTCTGCTCCATTAAACACTTCCTGTATCATTCCTCCTCTCTGAAGATAAAGAGAAAAACAGAACACACAAAGATAAATGTCACAAGTCCCATTCTTCCCTCTCTCTCTCTCTCTCTCTCTCTCTCTCTCTCTGTCTCTCTCTCTCTCTCTCTCTCTATCCATCCATCTCTCGCTCTCTCTCTCTATCCATCTCTTTAACTCTGCCTCTCTCTCTATCCCTCTCTCTCTCTCTTTATCGCTCCCTCTCCCTCTTTATTACTATCTCTCTCTCTCTCTCTCTCTCTCTCTCTCTATCCATCCATCTCTCGCTCTCTCTCTCTATCCATCTCTTTAACTCTCTCTCTCTCTCTCTCTCTCTCTCTCTCTCTCTCTCTCTATCCATCTCTCTCCCTCTCTCTCTCTCTCTCTTTATCGCTCTCTCCCCTCCCTCTGTTGCTATCTATCCATCTCTTTATCTCTCTCTCTCTCTCTCTCTCTCTCTCTCTCTCCATCCTCTCTCCCTCTCTCTCTCTCCTCTCTTTAACTCTCTGTCTCTCTCTCTCTCTCTCTCTCTCTCTCCTCTCTATCCATCTCTCTCTCTCTCTCTCTCTCTTTCCCTCTCTCTCTCTCTCCCTCTGTTGCTATCTCTCTCTCTCTTTCCCTCTCTCTCTCTTTCTTTCTCTCTCTCTCTTTCTCTCTCTCTTTCCCTTTCTCTCTCTCTCTCTCTCTTTCCCTCTCTCTCTCTTTCCCTCTCTCTCTCTCTCTCAATTAAAATCAATTTAAGGGCTGTATTGACATGGGAAACACATGTTAACATTGCCAAAGCAAGTCAAGTAGATAATAAACAAGAGTGAAATAAACAGTAACAGTACAGTACAGTAACAGTACAGTAACAGTACAGTACAGTACAGTAACAGTACAGTACAGTACAGTACAGTAACAGTAGAGTACAGTAACAGTAACAGTACAGTACAGTAACAGTACAGTACAGTACAGTAACAGTAACAGTACAGTAACAGTACAGTAACAGTACAGTACAGTAACAGTACAGTAACAGTACAGTACAGTAACAGTACAGTAACAGTACAGTAACAGTACCAGTAACAGTACAGTAACAGGACAGTAGAGTAACAGTACAGTACAGTAACAGTAACAGTACAGTAACAGTACAGTAATAGTACAGTACAGTAATAGTACAGTACAGTAACAGTACAGTAACAGTAACAGTACAGTAACAGTACAGTAACGTACAGTAACGTACAGTAACAGTACAGTACAGTAACAGTACAGTACAGTAACAGTACAGTACAGTAACAGTACAGTAACAGTACAGTATAGTAACAGTACAGTAACAGTACAGTAACAGTACAGTAACAGTACAGTAACAGTAACAGTACAGTACAGTAACAGTACAGTACAGTAACGTAACAGTAACAGTACAGTAACAGTACAGTACAGTAACAGTACAGTAACAGTACAGTACCAGTACAGTAACAGTACAGTACAGTAACAGTACAGTAACAGTACAGTAACAGTACAGTACAGTAACGTAACAGTAACAGTACAGTAACAGTACAGTACAGTAACAGTACAGTACAGTAACAGTACAGTAACAGTACAGTACAGTAACGTAACAGTAACAGTACAGTAACAGTACAGTACAGTAACAGTACAGTAACAGTACAGTACCAGTACAGTAACAGTACAGTACAGTAACAGTACAGTAACAGTACAGTACCAGTACAGTAACAGTACAGTACAGTACCAGTACAGTAACAGTACAGTAAACATTCCACCCACAAAGATTCCAAAAGAATAAAGGCAAATAGTTCAAATAGAAAAAGGAAAATAAATCAGCATAAATATGGGTTGAATTTACAATGTTCTTCACTGGTTGCCCTTTTCTTGTGGCAACAGGTCACAAATATTGCTACTGTGATGGCACACTGTGGTATTTCACCCAGTAGATATTGCGTTTCTTTTCAAATTCTTTGTGGGTCTGTGTAATCTGAGGGAGATATGTGTCTCAATTATGGTCATCCATTTGGTAGGAGGTTAGGAAGTGCAGACAGTGTGGACATAGTCTGTCTTCTGTTGAGAGCCAGGTCTGCCTACGGCAGCCTTTCTCAATAGTAAGGCTATGCTCACTGAGTCTAGGGTCTGTTTGTGTTTGTGAACAGAGCCCCACGACCAGCTTGCTTAGGGGGCTCCTCTCCAGGTTCATCTCTCTGTAGGTGATGGCTTTCTCTCTCTCTCTCTCTCGCTCTCTCTCTCTCTCTCTCTGTAGCTCTCTCTCTCTCACTGTCTCTCTCTCTCTCTCTCTCTCTCTCTCTCGCTGTCTCTCTCTCTCTCTCCTGTAGCTCTCTCTCTCTCGCTGTCTCTCTCTCTCTCTGTAGCTCTCTCTCTCACTGTCTCTCTCTCTATGTAGCTCTCTCTCTCTCGCTGTCTCTCTCTCTCTGTCTCTCTCTCTCGCTGTCTCTCTCTCTCGCTGTCTCTCTCTCTCGCTGTCTCTCTCTCTCTCTCGCTGTCTCTCTCTCTCTCTCTCTCGCTGTCTCTCTCTCTCTCTCGCTGTCTCTCTCTCTCTCTCTCTGTCTCTCTCTCTCTCTCTCTCTCTCGCTGTCTCTCTCTCTCTCTCGCTGTCTCTCTCTCTCTCTCTCTGTACATTTGTTACTATTTGATAGCATCGCAGTGGAAAGCCACAATGGAGATGCACAGGGAAGATACAGCTAGCACGCACGAGACAAGTTTATTCTGAAGGAGCCACACCACTCAAACAATCACACCGGAGGAGATGCTTGTTCTAGCCCCTCAATCTTTCCAGGAATGGAGCCGTCATACATTTTTGAAGATGTTTGTGTCATGGAGTGGATACTCCTCTTTGAGGGATGAGAAATAGGATGAGTAATTTACAGACTTTGATGTGGGATAAAAAAAATGCATCATCACTTCAGGAAAGTAAGTGGCTGTTACAAAAACGCTATAGCTGTTTTATCACTAGAAGGGCAACTTTGCCATAATTCCAGAGAAACAAACTACAAAGTGATGCAAGACGAATGCTTTATACCCAGACCCTATTTTGTAATACCATCTTCTCCTCTTGTTTTAAAAGATGAAAAATAAGTTAAGAGGACTGGCCACCCCTAAGAGCCTGATCCCTCTCTCGGTTTCTTCCGAGGTTCCTGCCTTTCTAAGGAGTTTTTCCTAGCCGCCGTGCTTCTACACCTGCATTGCTTAGCATCTGAGGGTTTTAGGCTGGGTGTCCTGTATAGCTCTTTGTGACATCTGCTGCTGTCAAAATGGCTTCATAAATACATTTGATTGATTGAGTTCCGTAACGTTTCACCAGCAGGTGACTCAACATAAAGCGCCGCAACGGCCAGGAGTTTCCTTGCAGTTAGGGAACAATCTGGAATGATTTATTGTTATTTGAAAACAACCTTTGAACACTATCGCTTTTAGATTTTGAAGTAAATGAACAGTATGGCGGTTTGCTAGGAATCAATCAAAATATGTTGTCTATAACGGGAGGGTGTTCTATCACTTGGCCTCCATCCCAAATGCCATGATATTCCCTTTATAGTGCACAACTTTTGACCAGGGCCTATAGGGCTCTGGTCAAAATGTGCACACTGTGTAGGGAATAGGGTGCCCTTTGGGACCCTTCCGCAGCGTGTGTATCACGTAGAAGGTCAAGTTGCTATCTTATCAGGAGGTGGTTTGGGTGTGCATCAGGGAACTTGTTCAATACCGGGACGTCTTAATTAAAAGTGGATTCACACAAAATGTCCGTAGAAGCTGAACACAGATAGCCGGCGTTCTCAGGGTATGCAATCATTCGTTCAGTGGGTGACTCAGGACATTTGAAAGAACACACCTAGCTGCATACTCTTCCATCCTCTAAACTCTAACCTTGGTGTGAGAGAGAGAACCCTTTGAAAATGAATTCATTGTTCATTGCTTGGATTTCACATTCACCCAGGAAGTGGGATGAGGGACCTGTAGGCGACTAGTCTTTTCCCCCATCTCTTCTCTTCTATTTTAATCAATAGCCCTAATTGATGAGTAGGATTGTGGCTAATGTCCTTCATATGTCTTGTGTAATAGGGGTGTCCAAGGGTAGCCCCTTTAAGACTGTGCTTTGAGAGTTGGTGGCGCATTACTCAGGAGCGAGCCCAAAAGCCTGGGTGAAAGCTCGCTGTCACGGAGTTGCGCCTCTGAGGTTCCCATCACAAAGGGGCGACAGGTGAGGAATGGGTGAGGAATGGAACGGGTGAGGAATACCACCAAAGTGACACCATAGACTCACAGGTGCATAGTGCACCACATAATGGGTTCTCTAACCATCCCAATGGAAACAACAAATCCCATGCCTTCTCGCTGCCATACCATGATTACATGGTCTCATGCTTAAAGTAGATGTTAGGTATGATGGATTTATTTTTCCCATCTAGGTGTGGTTCATAAGTCACATTGCTGTGAGCAGAAAATCTAAATGCCTAGTGTAGATGCAATAGTAGATATTAGAAATACAAGGGAGTGAGATTCTTCTCACTAATATATGGTTCTCCAGTCTGCTGGGGATGTAGAAAACTGTGAATTACTGCAAGTTGCTGACCAATGACCCAATACCTCATCCACTTCATTATGGCACCTCTCTCCCTACGCACATCTGTAATGCCACGTACATATCTTACATTTTTAGCTACACTGAACAAAGATATAAACACAACCTGTAAAGTGTTGGTCCAATGTTTCATGAGCTGAAATAAAAGATCCCAGAAATGTTCCATACGCACAAAAATCTTATTATTCTCAAACGTTGGGTACACATTTGTTTACATTCCTGTTTAAGAGCATTTGGCCTTTTCCAAGATAATCCATCCACCTGACAGATGTGGCATATCAAACAGCTGATTAAACAGCATGATCATTATACAAGTGCACCTTGTGCTGGGGACAATAAAAGGCCCCTCTAAAATGTGCAGTTTTGTCACACAACACAATGCCACAGACGCCTCAAGTGAGGGAGTGCACAGTTGGCATGCTGACTACAGGAATGTCTACCATAGCTCTTGCCAGAGAATTAAATGTTAATTTCTCTACCATAAGCCGCCTCCAACGTTGTTTTAGAGAATTTGTGAGTACGTCCAACCAGCCTCACAACCGCAGACCAAGTGTAACCATGCCAGCCCAGGATCATCTGAGACAAGGCACCCAGACAGCTGATGAGACTGTGGGTTTGCACAACCGAATAATTTCTGCAAAAACTGTCAAACTGTCTCAGGGAAGCTTATCTGCATGCTCGTCGTCAGAGTCTTGACCTGACTGCAGTTCGGTGTGTTAACCAACTTCAGTAAGAAAATGCTCACCATCTATGGCCACTGGCACGCTGAAGAAGTATGCTCTTCACGGATGAATCCTGTTTTCAACTGTACCACAGATGGCAGGCAGTGTGTATGGCATTGTGTGGGCGAGTGGTCTGCTGATGTCTTGTGAACAGAGTGCCCCATGGTAGCGGTTATGGTATCGGCAGGCATAAGCAACGAACACAATTGCATTTTATCAATGGCAATTTGAATGCACAGTGATACCGGGACGAGATCCTGAGGCACATTGTCGTGCCATTCATCTGCCACCATCACCTCATGTTTCAGCATGATAATGCACGGCCCCATGTCGCAAGGATCTGTACACAATTCCCGGAAGCTGATAATGTCCCAGTTCTTCCATGGTCTGCATACTCAAAAGAAATGTCACCCATTGAGCATGTTTGGATGTTAGGGATGCTCTGGACGTGTATGACAGCGTGTTCCAGTTGCCGCCAAAATCCAGAAACTTTGCACAGCCATTGAAAAAGATAGGGACAACCTTCTACAGGCCACAATCAACAGCCTGATCAACTCTATGTGAAGGAGATCTGTCTGCATGAGAAAAATGATGGTCACACCAGATACTGACAGATTTTCTGATCCACGCCCCTACCTTTTTTTAAGGTGTCTGTGACCAACAGATGCATATCTGTATTCCCAGTCATGTGAAATCCATAGATTTAGAAGGGCACAAGGCGAGACCCAGATGCAGGAGGCAGATGGTTAGAGTCCTTTCCAGTGTAACGTTTTTCTAGGTGTGAAGGAGAGTCGAACCAAAATGCAGCGTGTAGATTGCGATCCATGTTTAATGAACAAACGTAACACGAATCTAAATACAAACACTACAAACAATAAACGTAACGAACGAAACGAAACGAAAACCGAAACAGCCTATACTTGTGTAAACTAACAAAACAGGAACAAGGACACTAAGGACAATCACCCACGACAAACTCAAAGAATATGGCTGCCTAAATATGGTTCCCAATCAGAGACAACGATAAACACCTGCCTCTGATTGAGAACCACTCCAGACAGCCATAGACTTAACTAGAACACCCCACTAGCTACAATCCCAATACATACACACCACATATAAAAAAAAACATGCCACACCCTGGCCTGACCAAATAAATACAGATAAACACAAAATACTTCGACCAGGGCGTGACATCCAGTTTATTTATAATCCAAAAGGGGTAGGCAAGAGAATGGTCGTGGACAGGCAAAAGGTCAAAACCAGATTCTGAGTCCAAGAGGTAAAGCGTGGTAAAAAATGTCAGGGCAGGCAGAAGGGTCAGGCAGTTCGGGAGTCAAGAAAAAAACAGGGTCAAAACCGGGAGGACTAGAAAAAGGAAAATAGAAAACAGGAGTACGGGAAAAACACGCTGGTTGACTTGACTAAACATACAAGACGAACTGGCACAGAGAGACAGGAAACACAGGGATAAATACACTGGGGAAAATAAGCGACACCTGGAGGGGTGGAGACAATCACAAGGACGGGTGAAACAGATCAGGGCGTGACAAGATTAGGGCCTAATGAATTTATTTCAATTGACGGATTCCCTTATATGAACTGTAACTCAGTAAAATCGTTGAACTTGTTGCACGTTGCGTTTCTATATTGTTTCTGTGTAATACCATCCACATGAGCAACAGAAAATGGGGAGGTAGAGTAGTTGTACAGTGTGACCAGATAATGGACATCGAAGCAAGATAGGATTGGGGTAATGCATGTGGGTCACTCCCTATAACACCTACGGCTACAAATATGACAAGAAATTCGGCTGACATTGATGTTGTATACAGTAAGTGTTGTTGGTTGTTATGCAACCCCCAGATATGCCACTGCTCTTTGTATCACACTGAAAGCCGAGGCAAGTGTGAAGCGAAGCCAACCCTATTCTCCTCCCCAGATTGTTGAAAACGCTAAACAAAAATGAAAGCAAATCAACGCCAGATTTGTTAGTCCCTCCTTGAGTGTTTCATTGTAGACGCAATGAAATCAGTGACTAGCGAGGAATCAGTAAAGCGCTGTCTCAAAATATTCCTGAGTGGGTGCTGCTTCAAATATTTCCCATATAGTGTTCTACTTTTGATCAGAGCTCTATGGGCCCTGGACAAAAGTAGTGCACTAAATAGGGAATAACGTGCCATTTGAGACGCAACCTCAGCCAGCCCTTCCCATGAATAACAAACAGAAACTGTGTGAGTCCCAAATGGCACCCTAAACCCTTTATGCATCCCAAATGGCATCTTATTCCCTATGTCGTGCATTACTTTTGACCAAGTAGGTTACTATGTAGGGAATAGGGTGCCATTTGG